>NW_025229531.1:11391-12585 GCF_018294505.1 Triticum aestivum | reverse complement strand
CATGGTATCATCATTTGACCCACATATCATGTGCAAGAAAGTAGAGAGGGTTACGGGAAAAACTGGATGCACTTCGTGTACAAAACGGACAATCTCTTTCGAAGTATCAGGGTTTCATACAGAAACTCGTCTGTTACAAAGGGGATTCATTTTTTTGAACTTATTTGAACTCCATAGTTTTTTTGTGGTCAAAATGCACCATTCAAAGCGACATCATCAATTTTCAACCCTTTCTGACTTCATTTGTAATTTTTCATGCATTTACTGATTATTTTGAGCTATAAGACCTTGAAATTGAAAAGCATTTCAACTGAACTCTGAAAAGGCTGAAAGTTGGCATGGTATCATCATTTGACCCACATAGCATGTGCAAGAAAGTAGAGAGGGTTACGGCAAAAACTGGATGCACTTCGTGTACAAAACGGACAATCTCTTTCGAAGTATCAGAGTTTCATACGGAAACTCGTCTGTTACAAAGGGGTTTCATTTTTTGAACTTATTTGAACTCCATAGTTTTTCTATGCTCAAAATGCACCATTCAAAGCGACATCATCAATTTTCAACCCTTTCTGACTTCATTTGTTATTTTTCATGCATTTATTGTTTATGTTGAGCTATAAGACCCTGAAATTGAAAAGCATTTTAAATGAACTCTGAAAAGGTTGAAAGTTGGCATGGTATCATCATTTGACCCACATATCATGTGCAAGAAAGTAGAGAGGGTTACGGGAAAAACTGGATGCACTTCGTGTACAAAACGGACAATCTCTTTCGAAGTATCAAGGTTTCATACAGAAACTCGTCTGTTACAAAGGGATTTCATTTTTTTGAACTTATTTGAACTCCATAGTTTTTCTGTGCTCAAAATGCACCATTCAAAGCCGCATCATCAATTTTCAACCCTTTTTGACTTCATTTGTTATTTTTCATGCATTTACTGATTATTTTGAGCTATAAGACCCTGAAATTGAAAAGCATTTCAAATGAACTCTTAAAAGGTTGAAAGTTGGCATGGTATCATCATTTGACCCACATAGCATGTGCAAGAAAGTAGAGAGGGTTATGGCAAAAACTGGATGCACTTCGTGTACAAAACGGACAATCTCTTTCGAAGTATCCGGGTTTCATACAGAAACTCGTTTGTTACAAATGGATTTCATTTTTTTGAACTTATTTGAACTCCATAGTTTTTCT
>NW_025229531.1:10622-10961 GCF_018294505.1 Triticum aestivum | reverse complement strand
AAGAATGTAGAGAGGGTTAAGGCAAAAACTGGATGCACTTCGTGTACAAAACAGACAATCTCTTTTGAAGTATCAGGGTTTCATACAGAAACTCGTCTGTTACAAAGGGATTTCATTTTTTTGAACTTATTTGAACTCCATAGTTTTTCTGTGCTCAAAATGCACCATTCAAAGCCGCATCATCAATTTTCAACCCTTTCTGACTTCATTTGTTATTTTTCATGCATTTACTGATTATTTTGAGCTATAAGACCCTGAAATTGAAAAGCATTTCAAATGAACTCTGAAAAGGTTGAAAGTTGGCATGGTATCATCATTTGACCCACATATCATGTGCAA
>NW_025229531.1:3967-4681 GCF_018294505.1 Triticum aestivum | reverse complement strand
ACAATCTCTTTCGAAGTATCAGGGTTTCATACAGAAACTTGTTTGTTACAAAGGGATTTCATTTTTTCGAACTTATTTGAACTCCATAGTTTTTCTGTGCTCAAAATGCACCATTCAAAGCCGCATCATCAATTTTCAACCCTTTCTGACTTCATTTGTAATTTTTCATGCATTTACCGATTATTTTGAGCTATAAGACCCTGAAATTGAAAAGCATTTCAAATGAACTCTGAAAAGGTTGAAAGTTGGCATGGTATCATCATTTGACCCACATAGAATGTGCAATAAGTAGAGAGGGTTACGGCAAAAACTGGATGCACTTCGTGTACAAAACGGACAATCTCTTTCAAAGTATCAGGGTTTCATACGGAAACTCGTCTGTTACAGAGGGGTTTCATTTTTTTTGAACTTATTTGAAGTCCATTGTTTTTCTGTGCTCAAAATGGACCATTCAAAGCCACATCATCAATTTTCAACCCTTTCTGACTTCATTTGTTATTTTTCATGCATTTACTGATTATTTTGAGCTATAAGACCCTGAAATTGAAAAGCATTTCAAATGAACTCTGAAAACGTTGAAAGTTGGCATGGTATCATCATTTGACCCACATAGCATGTGCAAGAAAGTAGAGAGGGTTACGGGAAAAACTGGATGCACTTCGTGTACAAAACGGACAATCTCTTTTGAAGTATCAGGGTTTCATACGGAAACTC
>NW_025229531.1:2330-2845 GCF_018294505.1 Triticum aestivum | reverse complement strand
TATTTGAACTCCATAGTTTTTCTGTGCTCAAAATGCACCATTCAAAGCCACATCATCAATTTTCAACCCTTTCTGACTTCATTTGTTATTTTTCATGCACTTACTAATTATTTTGAGCTATAAGACCCTAAAATTGAAAAGCATTTCAAATGAACTCTGAAAAGGTTGAAAGTTGGCATGGTATCATCATTTGACCCACATAGAATGTGCAAGAATGTAGAGAGGGTTACGGCAAAAACTGGATGCACTTTGTGTACAAAACGGACAATCTCTTTCGAAGTATCAGGGTTTCATACAGAAACTCGTCTGTTACAAAGGGGTTTCATTTTTTTGAACTTATTTGAACTCCATAGTTTTTCTGTGCTCAAAGTGCACCATTCAAAGACACATCATCAATTTGCAACCCTTTCTGACTTCATTTGTAATTTTTCATGCATTTACTGATTATTTTGAGCTATAAGACCCTGAAATTGAAAAGCATTTCAAATTAACTCTGAAAAGGTTGAAAGTTGGCA
>NW_025229531.1:1420-2132 GCF_018294505.1 Triticum aestivum | reverse complement strand
TCAAAATGCACCATTCAAAGCCGCATCATCAATTTTCAACCCTTTCTGACTTCATTTGTTATTTTTCATGCACTTACTAATTATTTTGAGCTATAAGACCCTAAAATTGAAAAGCATTTCAAATGAACTCTGAAAAGGTTGAAAGTTGGCATGGTATCATCATTTGACCCACATAGCATGTGCAAGAAGTAGAGAGGGTTACGGCAAAAACTAGATGCACTTCGTGTACAAAACGGACAATCTCTTTCGAAGTATCAGGGTTTCATACGGAAACTCGTCTGTTACAAAGGGGTTTCATTTTTTTGAACTTATTTGAACTCCATAGTTTTTCTGTGCTCAAAGTGCACCATTCAAAGACACATCATCAATTTGCAACCCTTTCTGACTTCATTTGTAATTTTTCATGCATTTACTGATTATTTTGAGCTATAAGACCCTGAAATTGAAAAGCATTTCACATGAACTCTGAAAAGGTTGAAAGTTGGCATGGTATCATCGTTTGACCCACATAGAATGTGCAAGGAGTAGAGAGGGTTATGGCAAAAACTGGATGCACTTCGTGTACAAAACGGACAATCTCTTTCGAAGTATCAGGGTTTCATACGGAAACTCGTCTGTTACAAATGGGTTTCAATTTTTTGAACTTATTTGAACTGCATAGTTTTTCTGTGCTCAAAATGCACCATTCAAAGCCGCATCATCAATTTTCAAC
>NW_025229531.1:0-597 GCF_018294505.1 Triticum aestivum | reverse complement strand
GAGGGTTACGGCAAAAACTGGATGCACTTCGTGTACAGAACGGACAATCTCTTTCAAAGTATCAGGGTTTCATACGGAAACTCGTCTGTTACAAAGGGGTTTCATTTTTTTGAACTTATTTGAAGTCCATTGTTTTTCTGTGCTCAAAATGCACCATTCAAACCCACATCATCAATTTTCAACCCTTTCTGACTTCATTTGTTATTTTTCATGCATTTACTGATTATTTTGAGCTATAAGACCCTGAAATTGAAAAGCATTTCAAATGAACTCTGAAAAGGTTGAAAGTTGGCATGGTATCATCATTTGACCCACATAGCATGTGCAAGAAAGTAGAGAGGGTTATGGCAAAAACTGGATGCACTTCGTGTACAAAACGGACAATCTCTTTCGAAGTATCAGGGTTTCATACAGAACCTCGGTTGTTACAAAGGGATTTCATTTTTTCGAACTTATTTGAACTCCATAGTTTTTCTGTGCTCAAAATGCACCATTCAAACCCGCATCATCAATTTTCAACCCTTTCTGACTTCATTTGTAATTTTTCATGCATTTACTGATTATTTTGAGCTATAAGACCCTGAAATTGAAAAGCAT
>NW_025229530.1:16985-21768 GCF_018294505.1 Triticum aestivum | reverse complement strand
GGTCCTAAACCTAGTGTAAACATTTTTGGTGTGTGTTGCAAGGAGTTGATGTTCTTTGAGACACCGGAGGTGGATCCTCTACCGCATGTGGTGGAGAGTTCATTCCCAGCAGTGGTTCGGTTTACTAATGGGCAGTTGACCGAGGCTCAGATTGTGAGGCAGCTACGTGATCTGGTACTAGGTAATTATCAGTGGCATCTGGAAAAATTGGAGGGACAGGCTTACAAGGTGGATTTCCCCACTAAGGAGGACCAGATGCATTTTCTTAAGTGGGGGCTCTACAGAGTTCCAAGTACCAACATTATTATTGCTTTTGATGAGTGGAAGCAGGAAGAACCCGAGGGTACACCTTTAGAGAAGGTGTGGGTACGTTTCTTTGGTGCACCACCGAACTGATTAAACACTTTCTGATTGCTTGGAGTTTGGGTTCTATGATTGGTAGAACAGAAAAGGTGGACATGCTTTCACTCGGGCACAAGGGGCTGCGAGGTTGCTGGTCAGTGTGGTGAGCGTTGAGTTCATACCAGACGTGGTTAGATGGACACATGTTGGAGTCACATATCTGTTAGAGTTTGAGACCCTGTTCAAGAATTCATCCGATTAACCAGTTAACTTGTCGGTTAATCCCTACTCGTAGGGTCAACGAGTAGCCGATTAACTGATTAATCACCCGAGTAATTGATTAAATGGCCAATTAACTTGCCGATTAGCCTATTAACCCCCTACTCGTCATCTAACTGAGAAGCTACCAGTTAAGGATTTCCTCAACAATGGTTTGAGATAGAGGACACCCCGGTTTCCCGAGATGGGGATATGGACACAACTGAGGGGGCGGTGCTCCCGAGGATCAGGATAAGGGGTCAGATAATTCATCTCAGGAGCCGGCCAAGGGGCCCAATGCACAGCCAGATAAGGCAGGTGAATCTGCCAAAGAGACGCCCCCGTCCACAACTCCGATGACCACTCTTCACTTTGGTTCGTTTGGAGCAAGGTCGTCTCCTAGTCGGTTATGGAGCACTAGAGTCGAGTCGGACGACCCTGCGGAACTTGAGTTACCACCGGTGTTGGTTCCTGCCTACGAGGCGGCGATGACACTTGAGGTTTCCGATACACATCAGGAACCACAGGGACTACGACACATTGACAGTGGTCCAGTCGGGATGGGCTCCGCGCCTGGTGGGCAGATGGTCACTTGCGGGCGGATCGTGAGTGGGGGGGGGGCATGGGCAGGAGCCTCATTGCGCCCGCCTACATGCGTCCGGTTCGAGCTCTTTGGGAGGGGCGCCTGGACAGGAGGTCCGAGGTGCTCTTTCTACTTCGGTGGTCCCAGGCAAGATGGGAGTGAGGTGCGGGCAGGAGCCCCGTGCCTTAATTTCTTTGCCGGACCGCGGCGTGCAGGATGGACTGGCGCCACGAGACGCTGTTGGCGAGGGGGAGGGGGCGGGACTATTGAGCAAGTGGCTCCATGGTCCTTGACGGTATCCTGGATTAGGGGGTACTCAACACGTCGTCTCCCGATCAGTTGGATTGGGCCGAGGACCCCCATGGCCATATACTCATGGGCCAGTCCGGACAGTTGCCACATACAAGGAAGAATCCACAAAACTTGGCGATCAATACAAGGACTCCTTCCCCACCGGTGTATTACGCTAGGACTCTTGTTATCCTAGGCCTCTGGTGCATTGTATAAACCGGTGCCGGGCTAGTTGATAGATATACAACAATAATCATACCATAGGCTAGCTTCTAGGGTTTAGCCTCTCTGATCTCATGGTAGATCAACTCTTGTACTACCCATATCATCAATATTAATCAAGCAGGAGTAGGGTTTTACCTCCATCGAGAGGGCCCGAACCTGGGTAAACATTGTGTCCCTTGCCTCCTGTTACCATTGATCCTAAGACGCACTGCTTGGGACCCCCTACCCGAGATCCGCCGGTTTTGACACCGACATTGGTGCTTTCATTGAGAGTTCCGTTGTGTGATCGGTGAAAGGATTAATGGCTCGACTACAGGTCAACTGCGACGTCGGCTTCTTCGTCACCAGCTCGACTGGTCACCTTGGCTTGACCGAGGACTGTACCCTACCTCCGATCGTCATGTTCGGATGAGGGCCTTCGTCAACACCAACTTCGATCTCTATCAAGATCATGGAGGAGTCATCCATGGAGCTCGGGGGCTCTACGTCAACATTGCCCTCAGGCGACCGTGCTGTTTTTCTGGACAGCAAACTTGTATCCGTCGCCGCCGCCTCCTCGAGTGTCTCCTAAATGATTACTTCAGTGGAATTATGAGGAATTAAGTCTACAACAACCCTGCAAAAATTCGTCAAGTTCCGATGGAGGAATCTCCGGCAATCTCCGATATACCGGAGCCCTGTTGAATCTGGACGAGAATCCGGACGAGTTTAGAGCGTGGTATCCAGCATCTAGCTCGGATGTCCTTTGTAAGATCCAACCGTTGATTTGCTGTGGAATTCCCATATCTACCACCTGCCAAACATTCAGCTCGATCCGACCGTCCAAACTCCGGGAAACTTCCGATTAGTGCATCACTTTTTGGATCTGTTTTCTGCGCGAGAACGAATCCGACCCAAGTTCATTTTCTTTATGAACGGGATCTCGGACATCCTTTTTGAAGGAAGTTTCCGTATGGGGTGTTGTGTTTTATTCTCAAACACATCCCAATAGTATTAAAAGTATTCTTGCAATACGAACTTCACCGTCGCGCCGGTGTCAAACCAGCCCGACAACATCACTCCACGGCGGCCGACCTGCATTAGACACGTCGTCGCTTTGTTGAGCCGAGCTCAATTTCTTCAGATCATCATCTCGGCCAGCCGAACAATAGTTCGGCATCGCGAAAGATAAATCGTCACCAACATCGCTGCCCCACGGATTACACGGAGCGGGCACACCGACATCGTCGCACGGTCACTTCATCAAGCCAGCATTGATCACGTCACAAGCTACGACCTGCATCGGCACGGTCGAACCGTTGCTTCATCGAGCTGGTGTCCATCACGCCGAACTACTTTAACACCTCGGCTAACACATCTCCTCACCGACCTGTTCTGTCTCCTCGCCTGGACTGGGGGCTTCGTCATCCCTTCATCAACTTATCCCGGAGACTCCAGCGTCACCGGCCAACCAGCTTCATCACATTAGCTGGACCACGGGCTTTGCCTCGGCGAGCTAGCCTTTTCCAGCATCGTCATCCCTTCGCTTCATCACCCATCAGGCAATGGGTGTGCGGATCGAGTCCCAATTTTGGGAGTAACCTTTCTTCGAACCGCTACAACAAGTAAACCAGGTGCTATTAATCCCAACAATTTTTGCTTGTTCGGGTTTATTTTTCCCAAGGAATTATTACTCTGCTTTGTTTCATCATCTATACGCAGGTCTATCAAATGATGGCCGCATTAACGATAGTCGCATGGTGGTCCGGTCAGTTTCCGTACATAGTCCGGCGAACGCCGCATCCGGAACTCGAACCGACCTGTGAATTCAGGCCTTGCCATGCCCTTACCGCATCACACCGCCGCCCTGCATCGACATTGACTTCAGCGGCAGACCATATTTCTTTTATTACTCACTTTGCATAAATTATTTGTTATGCAACGATTTATTATTATTATTATTACTATTATCTCCGGTTTGCACTATTTTTTGTGCACAGGAAAATGATCCAGCCGGACTATATCCTTTGGCGTCACCTCGGCTGGACGGGAGGCTTCGTCAACACTTCATTACCCCATGTCGGGGACTTCGGCATCACCCTACCGTCCTGCATTGACCGTGCTATGTCACCACTTCGGAGTGCCGAGCTCTTTGCTCTGCCACCTCAGGACCGGCTTGGGGGATGGAACCTTGTCCCGCATCAAGCTCGGAACGCGTCATCAATACCAAACACATTAACCAGCTAAGTGGCCTTCATGCTCAAAGTTTTAAATTTCTAACTTGTGTTCGGCTCGACCAAGCATTATAAAGTTGCTTGTAAGAATTTCCTTGTCCAAACTTTGTTTGTGACGCGCAAATTCAAATACCCCGTTTACTTGGGGGCTTCCTTCATGAAGCTTTTTCCTCTTGCATATGATTATACTTGTACGACTTCGTTCCTTGTTCGTGTATTACGCCACAATATGCACCATATTGACTTAAGCGATTTGCAAGCTAGGTTGCCTCGCTCCTGTGTTTACCCCACGTTCCCGATTGTTCGGCTAGGGAGTAAAGGGAGCACCTCTGCGATTGTCACGATCGGGTCATCTGAGCCGGACCTCAGACTGAGTGAAGCCGAAAGCTAGCGCTCTTATAGTTTTCAATGATGGTCGGCACACAACGGAACTCATGAGTACAAAAAATCTATTGCACAAGTCTCATAATAACAATAAGCACTGAAGAAAGGTATCGGTGGGGGTACTATTTTGTTCGAAGATGCTTCTTACACTTCGCAGTAATATAGCATAAGTTCCCTGAGCGCGCTTTGTCTATTACAGCCTTATGTCCTGATTGCCTGGTTATTGGATACACCGTCAATATTCTCGACAGATGGAGTACATAACACTTTTCGGTTCTTGACCGAAGAGGGAGAAGCCGACGGTCGGTTAAGACGCGTTTAAACTTCGGTTGAACATAGATATGATATAAGTACTTCGGTACATGCAATCATTCTTTTACCCAAGTCACTTGGGGGCTCTTAAATTTATATGAGCCGTTTTATGATAAGTGTTCTTCTTCTTAGTCGTTGTAAAGTTTTATTATTACTATTATTATCTGTCGCTCCT
>NW_025229530.1:14981-15514 GCF_018294505.1 Triticum aestivum | reverse complement strand
AGAAACTTAAAGGGGCTCCTCGGATACCCGACATATAAACTCTCGGATTTACTTCGCGATCCTCAAGATCGGAGATGAGAAGATTTGTTGAACCAGTTTTCAAGACCGACGACCGAAGATGAAGAACAGTTCAGAAGAATCGAGGAGCGTCCCCAACTTGAGGACCGGTTCAGGGGGCTACTGACGGTATCCTGGATTAGGGGGTACTCAACATGTCATCTCCCGATCAGTTGGATTAGGCCGAGGACCCCCATGGCCGTATACACATGGGCCAGTCCGGACAGCTGCCGCATACAAGGAAGAATCCACAAGACTTGGCGATCAAGACAAGGACTCCTCCCCCACCGGCGTATTCGGCTAGGACTCTTGTTATCCTAGGCCTCTGGTGCATTATATAAACCGGGTTCGGGCTAGTCGATAGATATACAACAACAATCATACCATAGGCTAGCTTCTAGGGTTTAGCCTCACTGATCTCGTGGTAGATCAACTCTTGTACTACCCATATCATCAATATTAATCAAGCAGGAGTA
>NW_025229530.1:8860-13730 GCF_018294505.1 Triticum aestivum | reverse complement strand
GGTTTTACCTCCATCGAGAGGGCCCGAACGTGGGTAAACATTGTGTCCCTTGCCTCCTGTTACCATTGATCCTAAGACGCACTGCTTGGGACCCCCTACCCGAGATCCGCCGGTTTTGACACCGACAGTCCTCTTCCCCCTTGACCGCTGCGAGTGATCTCCACACGACCGCGCCCTACCCTCCTTCACCGACATTAGGGGAAGGGCGCGGGAGTCGGGAGCATACTCCTCGGGAGAGGACGGAGGAGGAGCTTATCGCTTTCGGCGGGATCACAGATCCGGTGACGGCTGGCAGGCGTGTCAGCAACCGGATCCAAGGACAGCCAGATGTGGACGACCTGCAACTAGCGCGTGCCAAGAGGGCAGCCATGCTTCGTCATGTCGAGGCTACTACAGGTGCTTCTTTTGATAAAAGTTGTTCAATTTTGCACTTCTCAGAGTATGACATAGTGGATAAGGCAAACGACTTAGGAATTTCTTTGGGATCAAATGAAACTGAGGTCGTCAAATCCATAAACGATCTTTTAGACTTGGAAGCGGAGAGGGCTTCCGAAATTATTCAAAATCTTGCATCTATCAAACCCATGAATGATAATGAAATGAACAATTTAGGAATGGTTGAACTTGCAAATATATGTAACAATCTGAACAATTTAGGAATGGTTGAACTTCCAAATATATGTAACAATCTTCTGCCTAGTGCGGAGGCCGAGGATGAGGAGGGATCGGAGACTACAGACACGGTAGAGCCTCTGTTGATGGAGGACACAATTTCTGTTGTCGCCGACCCTACTTTACCGCAGGGTGTTGGGGAGAAGCCTAAACGATCCTAGAAGCGGAAAATTTATCCTACTTCGGCAGTACGCAGAAGTGCTCGAGTTAAGCTTAAGAAAAAAATTCACGATGACTTATGAAAGGACTCTTTTGGAATAGCAGAGGTCTAGCTGACTTGGCTAAACGAAGGTTCTTAGTGGAGACAATGATAGAACAACACTTAGACTTTATTGCACTTATGGAAACTGGACAAGATAATTTCACCTCATGGTTTCTTCAAACTCTCTCCAGTGGTATCGATTTTGACTGGCACATCTTACCTCCTAGAGGAAGATCCGGCGGGATTTTACTAGGAGTGCGATGTGAGACACTAGAGGTACTTAATGTGGTTCAGGGAGACTTTTCGGTTAAATTCAGGATGCGGTCAAAACTGGATGGGTTCCGATGGTCTCTTGTGCTGTATATGGGGCAGCATAACGTGAATTAAAAGCAGAATTTTTGGCCGGTTTGGTGCAGATTTGTGGAGATGAAAATCTGCCAATACTAGTCGGGGGAGATTTTAATATCATCAGGAGGAGAGATGAAAAGAACAATGACAATTTTGATGGTCATTGGTCTATGATGTTTAATATGATTATCGAGAGTCTTAATTTGAAAGAAATAGAACTCACCGGTATACAATTTACATGGGCCAACTCGTTACCCACTCCGACTTATGAAAAGCTGGATAGGGTACTGGTTAGTGTGGAGTGGGAACAAAAATATCCGTTGGCATCGGTCCATGCGATGCAGAGAGCGATCTCGGATCACACACCACTTCTTTTAGACTCGGGTGAGGCTACCCATGTGGCAAATAAAAATACTTTCTCTTTCGAACAAAGCTGGTTTGAGAGAGAAGGATTTTTCGTGATCATTGCGCGCGAATGGGCTAAGCCGGTTAGTGGAAGGACGCATGTTGAGAGATGGCAAAATAAAATTAGACATCTCCGACAGTTTCTGAGAGGGTGGGCCAGAAATGAGAGTGGAATTTACAAACAAAAAAAGAGCGTCTTACTCAATTGATTGAGGCACTAGACTTAAAGGATGAAGCCACTCTTCTTTCTGTTAATGAGCAACCAACCAAGTCTGAGGTTGAGCAAGGTCTATGAGCTCTCTTGAGAGAGGAGGAGCTTAAGTGGGCATTGCGTGCGAAAACGCTTAAGGTTGTCCATGGGAACGACAATACACAATTCTTCCACATGGTTGCAAATGGTAAACATAGGAAGAAGAAAATTATACAACTTGAACAGGACGAGGGGACAATAGTGGGACATGAAAACCTGAAATCATATATCTCTAATTATTATAAGAAACTTTTTGGACCCCCGATTTCAAGTACGGTGTCACTTGATGAATCTGTGATTGATGATATTCCTCAATTATAGGCAGCAGAGAATGATATTCTCTCTACACCGTTTACTGAAAAAGAGGTTCTTCAGGCAATATCAGAAATGAAGCAGAATAAAGCACCGGGACCAGATGGGTTTCGAGCTGAATTCTATAAGAAATGTTGGCATATCATTAAAGATGATCTTATTCCTATGTTTCACAATTTTTTCATCGGCCATTTACAGTTATTTCATCTTAACTTTGGTACGATAGCACTGCTACCTAAGAAAGATGAGGCAGTTCGGATCGAACAATTCCGGCCCATATGCCTGTTGAATGTGAGTTGCAAAATTTTCACAAAGGTTGGAACCAATAGATTGACACAAATTGCTCATTCAATGATCCAACCAAGTCAGACAGTGTTCATGTCGGGACGACACATACTGGAAGGGGTGGTCGTTCTACATGAAATGCTTCATGAGATCCACTCCAAGAAACTAGATGGGGTTATCTTCAAAGTGGATTTTGAGAAGGAGTATGATAAAGTAAAGTGGCCTTTTCTTCAGCAGGCCATGCGCATGAAAGGTTTTAGTGAAGCCTGGAGGAACCAAGTGGATGCCCAAGTCCAGAAGGGTAGTGTCGAAATCAAGAAGAACGATGATATTCGTCACTATTTTCAGACACATAAGGGGTTGAGACAAGGGGATTCCATGTCTCCTCTCTTGTTCAATATTGTGGCAGATATGTTGGTCGTCATTATTGGCAGGGCCAAGCAGCATGGCCATGTAGAGGGTCTAGTTCCTCATCTAGTCGATGGAGGGGCATCCATTCTACAGTATGCTGATGACACTATCCTATTCATGGAACATGACATGGCTAAGGCACGTAATATGAAACTTATCTTGTGTCTCTTCGAACAGTTGTCTGGCTTAAAAATTAATTTTCATAAGAGCGAGTTGTTCTGCTTTGGGAAGGCCAAAGACGAGGAACGCACTTATAGACAATTGTTCAAATGTGAATTAGGTGCTTTACCTTTCAGTTAATTGGGTATTCCGATCCATCACCGTAAGCTATCCAATAAAGAATGGAAGTGTATTGAAGAACGAATTGAAAAAAAAAACTTAGCTGCTGGAAGGGCAAGCTTATGTCATATGGAGGTCGGCTAGTCCTGGTTAACTCAGTACTGACTAGTATGCCGATGTTTCTACTTTCGTTCTTCGAAATTCCAAAAGGGGTTCGGAAGTGACTTGATTTCTTTCGATCTCATTTCTTTTGGCAGTATGATGAGGCCAAGATGAAATACCGTCTCGCGCGATGGGATATCCTTTGCCGAACTAAAGACCAAGGGGGTCTCGGTATTGAGAACTTAGAAATTAAGAATAAATGTCTTATGAGCAAATGGCTATACAAGTTAGAGACAGAGCCGGAGGGTATGTGGTCTCAAATCCTGCGCAATAAGTATTTGCACTCAAAAATATTAGCCCAGGTTACCATGAGACCGACTGACTCGCCATTCTGGAAGGGACTTATGCAAACGAAGGACTTTTTCTTTCGTAGAGTCAAATTCTTGGTTGGCAATGGGACGTCAACAAGATTTTGGGAGGATACGTGGTTAGGAGAGACGCCCCTGGCCGTCAAATATCCTACTCTCTATAATATTGTGCAACGTAAGGAGGATTACGTAGGCACAATCCTTCAAACTATTCCCTTGAACATCCAGTTTAGATGAGCGTTGGTTGGTGAGAGATGGACCGCCTGGATGCACTTGGTTCCGAGATTGATAGAAGTTCAACTCTTCGACCAGCCGGATTCGACACAACGGAAGTTAACTAAGAATGGGATGTTTACGGTGAAATCTTTCAATATGGATTTGATTAATTCTGGCCCACTCTCAAGGTCGTTGCACATTTGGAAGGTTAAGGTTTCCTTGCGAATTAAATTTTTTATGTGGTTTGTCCACAAGCAAGTAACACTCAGAAAGGACAACTTAATTAAAAGGCGTTGGGTAGGAAGTTCGCGGTGCTGTTTTTGTGATCATGAGGAAACAATACAACACTTATTTCTTGAATGCCCACTTGCCAAGTTACTTTGGAGAACGATTCATATAACTTTCAACATTAATCCTCCAGTCGATATTGCGTCATTGTTTGGGACGTGGCTAGCTGGGATTGAACAGATTACTGAGGCTCGTATTCAGATTGAAATATGTGCGCTTTTATGGGCTATATGGAACTGCATGAATGATATGATTTTTAATAGACAACAAACTTTAACTTTCTTGCAGGTTATCTTCAAAGCTACAACTTGGATCCGTATGTGGTCCTTACTCACTCCTATGGCATCCAGGGAGCCTTTGGTTACTGGGTGCAACCAATGGGAGATGGTAGCTCGGGTTATATTCAACCGGTTCGGATGGCGCTCGCATAAGAGGATAGGAGTCTAGGGAGCTTATCCTTCTTATTACCGTATCGGTTATCTTTGTCAGCATGTAATTTTCCTTTTTTACTTTGTTCTGCTCCATTTGCGAGCTGTAAGACTTTTATGACGATACTTTGTGGATTGTTAATAAGGTGGCTGCATGCATCTTCATGATGCAGATGCCGGGGGCATGCCTTCATTTCCAAAGAAAAAGTAGGTACACCGTAAATGGACAGATGGTTATATAGCATCCAAGCACTGTTCGCTCGGTGCGGATTCTTTGCAGCGGATAAAAGTATGCATTCTTCTC
>NW_025229530.1:4303-6554 GCF_018294505.1 Triticum aestivum | reverse complement strand
TTTTTTAGTTTTCTTGCTGAATAATGGCTGATAAATGGTCGGACGTGACACAACTTGCATGTGGTGTCGGAAAACACAACTGGTCAGAAAATTCACAAACTTAAATTTGCCACATAGGCCAAAAAGAAAAGTGTTCAAGTTGTATTAAAAATCTTTCAAAATGTTAGTTCTTAAGTTTGCACGCTCCTCATATCTCTTTGAAATTGTTCAAAAATGTTGTTCCTAAAATGTTCAACATTTTGAACTAACATGTCTCTTTAAAATTTTCAAATTGTTCATGCTTTTAGAAAATGAATTTAAATTTGTCAAACAATGTTTATGCTTTTTTAGAAAAATGGTATTTTCAAAATGTGTTCAAGTTGTTCACAAAATTGTTGAATTTTCAAACATTATTTGATTATTAAAAATTATTCAGAATTTCCAACAAATGTTCGAAAAAATTGGAAATGTGCCCGGATTCTACGTTGGTGTTACCTATGTCCGGGATTTTTAGGCTAGAGGAAGTCCACTTTTGTAAGGCAGGTTGCTATTCCCTATGCTTGAATTAATAGCCAGTTTGTTTTTTAGGAAAAAAGTATCATTTATTCAATGTTCAAACACATAGGGATGCAGAGAAGTAAGCCACACATGGTGCCCGGAAGAGAGAGAGGCAGCTGCCTTAGCCAAGGCATGAGCTTCCTCATTATGCTTTCTATTCTCATGCACAAATTGGGAATGTTTGATGGAACGTCTTTGATGCTTGATCTCCTCCAAAACAGCAAAATACCGGCATGGGGTACCAGTATGAATATTGGTTGCCACCTCGATGCAGTCTGATGCCACACATACAGATTGAACATGTAGATCCGCAGCAAGAGCAAGGGCCTCATTGCAGGCCTGGGCTTCAAGTATAGTTGGGTCAAGCAAACCTTCAAAGATGACTGCGGAAGCACCCAGGAACAAACCGTGCCTATCTCTGGAGATAACCGTCGAAGCACCTCGATCACCAATCTTAGAGAGGCCACCATCAACATTCATCTTTACCGCATCACTAGTGCAGAACCGGCCTTTAGTGCCGGTTCGTAACGGTCTTTAGTGCCGGTTTGGCAACCAACACTAAAGAGTGGGGACTAAAGGCCCCCCCCATTTAATACCGATTCGTCACGAACCGGCTCTAAAGTGCCACCATGTGCCACGAGCCAGGCCCGGGTGCGTGTAGGACATTAGTATCGGTTGGTAACACTAGTAGAAAAGGGGGCATTGGTCCAGGCCGGGTCAGCCCATTAGTCCCGGTTCAATCCAGAACTGGGACCAATGGTGGCATTGGACCCGGTTCGTGAGCCCCGGGGGCCGGCCGGGCCACGTGGGCCATTGGTCCCGGTTCATCTGGACCTTTTGGTCCCGGTTGGTGGGACGAACTGGGACCAATGGGCCTCGCTCCTGGCCCACCACCATTGGTCCCGGTTGGTGCCACGAACCGGGACCAAAGGCTACCCTTTAGTCCCGGTTCAAGCCGCCAACTGGGACCAATGAGGTGCCTATATATACCCCCTCGCGTAAGAGCAGAGCACACTGCTCTGTTTTTTCTGGCAGCCAAGGGGGAGAGGGCTTGGTGGTGCTCTAGCTCACCTCCTATGCACACAAGGTGTTCGATGGAATGCCAGAGCCACACTACTTAAGCTTTCTCCTCTCCAAGCTCGACCTCCAAGCTCCATTTTCCTCAATATTTGTCTAGGTTTAGTGGTCTGTCACGCCCCGTACCCGTCTTCGTCGCCGTCGATCACCCGCGCCGATCTCATCGCTGGCACCACCGTGGCGAGCCTCTTGTTCTTATCTTCTTTCCGAAAGGAAAAATATTCTTAGTTGTATGTTTAGATAGATACTTGTATTATTTTCTTGCTTTTATTATTGCATCTTATATAGTGCGATGGTTTTGGTATCCGCCCCCATCAGCCCTCGTCCTGTCTATGATTCGGATGTGGTATATATTATCTTTTCATAACTATTAGTTAATTTATTGTTTATGAAAATTATGCGACCAACATGACATAGATTTTATTTATCTAGGAGGTTGTTGAACCGGAAATTCCAACCGACCCTATTGTCGAGAGGTTAAATTTAGTTGAAGAAGAAAACAATTTCTTGAAGGAAAAAATAAGAAAAATTGAGGAGGAGAAGATGATATTGGAGTTGCATGTTGCGGATGTCGTCGATGATCACAAGATCAAGATGGATGCAGTGCGCTTGAAGAGTAGAAAGATTAGAAAATCTG
>NW_025229530.1:2607-3076 GCF_018294505.1 Triticum aestivum | reverse complement strand
GTCCTGCCAGCTATGCTCTTACCAAAGAAGAGAAGGAAATCTTCTTTGAATGCCTGCTTAGTATGAAGGTCCCGACTGGCTTCTCGTCGAATATAAAGGGAATAATAAATATGGCAGAGAAAAAGTTCCAGAACCTAAAGTCTCATGACTGCCACGTGATTATGATGCAACTGCTTCCGGTTGCATTGAGGGGGCTTCTACCGGAAAACATCCGATTAGCCATTGTGAAGCTATGTGCATTCCTCAATGCAATCTCTCAAAAGGTGATCGATCCAGAAATCATACAAAGGCTAAGGAGTGATGTGGTGCAATGTCTTGTCAGTTTCGAGCTGGTGTTCCCACCATCCTTCTTCAATATCATGACACACGTCCTAGTTCATCTAGTCGACGAGATTGTCATTCTGGGCCCCGTATTTCTACACAATATGTAACCCTTTGAGAGGTTCATGGGAGTCCTAAAGAAATATGT
>NW_025229530.1:0-657 GCF_018294505.1 Triticum aestivum | reverse complement strand
ACAAAACAAAAAAACAAAAAAAGTGTTTTCAAATTTGAGAACTAATGGCACTAACAGAAAGTTTATAATTTTTCTAAAACTAAAAGCAAAAATAATTCAAAAATAAAGCAAAAAAACAAAAGAAAATAAATAATGCAGAAAACAAAACAAAAAAACTGGGAAAAAAAAAATAGCAACAATAAGTAAAGAAAAAAAGTGCCTCCTACTAGGCCCCCACGGCCTGAATACGACTAGAAACCCATCATGGGCCAGGATTCAGGCCCGCAGGAGGCCCAGTAGGCCCATCAGGCAAAGCAAGAGTAAGTAGGCCCGTAAGCCTGCAGTGGAGAGGAGCTCGAGAGGGGTGCAGCAGTGGGGCTTATAAACCACTGCGCGCCCCTCTCAGCTAGCGAGGTGGTACTAAACTTTCGTGCTGCACCGTGCCAGCACACAACCATTGGTCCCGGTTGGCGGCACCAACCGAGACTAAAGGGGGGCATTGGTCCCGGTTCGTGGCACCAACCGGTACCAATGCCCACCCTTTAGTCCCGAATGGTGGCACCAACCGGGACCAAAGGCCGCCGCTTCCCGCCCTTTGGGCTGCTGAAAAGAGGCTTTTGGTCCCGGTTGGTGGCACCAACCGGGACTAAAGGGTGTATTAGTCCCGGTTGGTGCCAC
>NW_025229529.1:20908-21776 GCF_018294505.1 Triticum aestivum | reverse complement strand
GACCCTAAAATTGAAAAGCATTTCAAATGAACTCTGAAAAGGTTGAAAGTTGGCATGGTATCATCATTTCATCCACATAGCATGTGCAAGAAAGTTGAGAGGGTTAAGGCAAAAACTGGATGCACTTCGTGTACAAAACGGACAATCACTTTCAAAGCATCAGGATTTCATACGGAAACTCGTCTGTTACAAAGGGATTTCATTTTTTAAAACTTATTTGAACTCCTGACTTTTTGTGTGTTCAAAATGCACCATTCAAAGCCACATCATCATTTTTCAATCCTTTCTGACTTCATTTGTTATTTTTCATGCATTTACTAATTATTTTGAGCTATAAGACCCTAAAATTGAAACGCATTTCAAATGAACTCTGAAAAGGTTGAAAGTTGGCATGGTATCATCATTTCATCCACATAGCATGTGCAAGAAAGTTGAGAGGGTGACGGCAAAAACTGGATGCACTTCGTGTACAAAACGGACAATCTCTTTCAAAGTATCAGGATTTCATACGGAAACTCGTCTGGTACAAAGGGATTTCATTTTTTAAAACTTAATTGAACTCCTAACTTTTTGTGTGTTCAAAATGCACCATTCAAAGCCACATCATCATTTTTCACTCCTTTCTGACTTCATTTGTCATTTTTCATGCATTTACTAATTACTTTGAGCTATAAGACCGTAAAATTGAAAAGCATTTCAAATGAACTGTGAAAACGTTGAAAGTTGGCATGGTATCATCATTTGATCCACATAGAATGTGCAAGAAAGTTGAGAGGGTTACGGCAAAAACTGGATGCACTTTGTGTACAAAACGGACAATCTCTTTCAAAGTATGAGGATTTCATACGGAAACTCGTTTGTTACAAAG
>NW_025229529.1:20183-20698 GCF_018294505.1 Triticum aestivum | reverse complement strand
AAACTTATTTGAACTCCTGACTTTTTGTGTGTTCAAAATGCACCATTCAAAGCCACATCATCATTTTTCAATCCTTTCTGACTTCATTTGTGATTTTTCATGTATTTACTAATTATTTTGAGCTATAAGACACTAAAATTGAAAAGCATTTCAAATGAACTCTGAAAAGGTTGAAAGTTGGCATGGTATCATCATTTCATCCACATAGCATGTGCAAGAAAGTTGAGAGGGTTAAGGCAAAAACTGGATGCACTTCGTGTACAAACGGACAATCTCTTTCAAAGTATCAGGATTTCATACGGAAACTCGTCTGTTACAAAGGGATTTCATTTTTTAAAACTTATTTGAACTCCTGACTTTTTGTGTGTTCAAAATGCACCATTCAAAGCCACATCACCATTTTTCAATCCTTTTTGACTGCATTTGTCATTTTTCATGCATTTACTAATTATTTTGCGCTACAAGACCCTAAAATTGAAAAGCATTTCAAATGAACTCTGAAAAGGTTAAAAGTT
>NW_025229529.1:19306-20017 GCF_018294505.1 Triticum aestivum | reverse complement strand
GAACTCCTGACTTTTTGTGTGCTCAAAATGCAACATTCAAAGCCACATCATCATTTTTCAATCCTTTCTGACTTCATTTGTTATTTTTCATGTATTTACTAATTATTTTGAGCTATAAGACCCTAAAATTAAAAAGCATTTCAAATGAACTCTGAAAAGGTTGAAAGTTGGCATGGTATCATCATTTCATCCACATAGCATGTGCACGAAAGTTGAGAGGGTTAAGGCAAAAACTGGATGCACTTCGTGTACAAAACGGACAATCTCTTTCAAAGTATCAGGATTCCATACGGAAACTCTTCTGTTACAAAGGGATTTCATTTTTTAAAACTTATTTGAACTCCTCACTTTTTGTGTGTTCAAAATGCACCATTCACAGCCACATCATCATTTTTCAATCCTATCTGACTTCATTTGTTATTTTTCATGCATTTACTAATTATTTTGAGCTATAAGACCCTAAAATTGAAAAGCATTTCAAATGAACTCTGAAAAGGTGGAAAGTTGGCATGCTATCATCATTTCATCCACATAGCATGTGCAGGAAAGTTGAGAGGGTTAAGGCAAAAACTGGATGCACTTCGTGTACAAAACGGACAATCTCTTTCAAAGTATCAGGATTTCATACGGAAACTCTTCTGTTAAAAAGGGATTTCATTTTTCAAAACTTATTTGAACTCCTGACTTTTTGTGTGCTCAAAATGCACCATT
>NW_025229529.1:17936-18407 GCF_018294505.1 Triticum aestivum | reverse complement strand
CATGCATTTACTAATTATTTTGAGCTATAAGACCCTAAAATTGAAAAGCATTTCAAATGAACTCTGAAAAGGTTGAAAGTTGGCATGGTATCATCATTTCATCCACATATCATGTGCAGGAAAGTTGAGAGGGTTAAGGCAAAAACTGGATGCACTTCGTGTACAAAACGGACAATCTCTTTCAAAGTATCAGGATTTCATACGGAAACTCCTCTGTTACAAAGGGATTTCATTTTTCAAAACTTATTTGAACTCCTGACTTTTTGTGTGTTCAAAATGCACCATTCAAAGCCACATCATCATTTTTCAATCCTTTCTGACTTCATTTGTTATTTTTCATGCATTTACTAATTATTTTTAGCTATAAGACCCTAAAATTGAAAAGCATTTCAAATGAACTCTGAAAAGGTTGAAAGTTGGCATGGTATCATCATTTCATCCACATAGCATGTGCAAGAAAGTTGAGAGGGT
>NW_025229529.1:12603-14536 GCF_018294505.1 Triticum aestivum | reverse complement strand
TCAAAATGCACCATTCAAAGCCACATCATCATTTTTCAATCCTTTCTGACTTCATTTCTTATTTTTCATGCATTTACTAATTATTTTGAGCTATAAGACCCTAAAATTGAAAAGCATTTCAAATGAACTCTGAAAAGGTTGAAAGTTGGCATGGTATCATCATTTCATCCACATAGCATGTGCAAGAAAGTTGAGAGGGTGACGGCAAAAACTGGATGCACTTTGTGTACAAAACGGACAATCTCTTTCAAAGTATCAGGATTTCATACGGAAACTCGTCTGTTACAAAGGGATTTCATTTTTTAAAACTTATTTGAACTGCTGACTTTTTGTGTGTTCAAAACGCACCATTCAAAGTCACATCATCATTTTTCAATCCTTTCTCACTTCATTTGTTATTTTTCATGCATTTACTAATTATCTTGAGCTATAAGACCCTAAAATTGAAAAGCATTTCAAATGAACTCTGAAAAGGTTGAAAGTTGGCATGGTATCATCATTTCATCCACATAGCATGTGCAGGAAAGTTGAGAGGGTTACGGCAAAAACTGGACGCACTTCGTGTACAAAACGGACAATCTCTTTCAAAGTATCAGGATTTCATACGGAAACTCGTCTGTTACAAAGGGATTTCATTTTTTAAAACTTATTTGAACTCCTGACTTTTTGTGTGCTCAAAATGCACCATTCACAGCCACATCATCATTTTTAATCCTTTCTGACTTCATTTGTTATTTTTCATGCATTTACTAACTATTTTGAGCTATAAGACCCTAAAATTGAAAAGCATTTCAAATGAACTCTGAAAAGGTTGAAAGTTGGCATGGTATCATCATTTCATCCACATAGCATGTGCAAGAAAGTTGAGAGGGTTACGGCAAAAACTAGATGCACTTCATGTATAAAACGGACAATCTCTTTCAAAGTATGAGGATTTCATACGGAAACTCTTCTGTTACAAAGGGATTTTATTTTTTAAAACATAATTGAACTCCTGACTTTTTGTGTGTTCAAAATGCACCATTCACAGCAACATCATCATTTTTAATCCTTTCTGACTTCATTTGTCATTTTTCATGCATTTACTAATTATTTTGAGCTGTAAGACCCTAAAATTGAAAAGCATTTCAAATGAACTCTGAAAAGGTTGAAAGTTGGCATGGTATCATCATTTCATCCACAGAGAATGTGCAGGAAAGTTGAGAGGGTTAAGGCAAAAACTGGATGCACTTCGTGTACAAAACGGACAATCTCTTTCAAAGTATCAGGATTTCATACGGAAACTCTTCTGTTAAAAAGGGATTTCATTTTTCAAAACTTATTTGAACTCCTGACTTTTTGTGTGCTCAAAATGCACCATTCACAGCCACATCATCATTTTTAATCCTTTCTGACTTCATTTGTTATTTTTCATGCATTTACTAATTATTTTGAGCTATAAGACCCTAAAATTGAAAAGCATTTCAAATGAACTCTAAAAAGGTTGAAAGTTGGCATGGTATCATCATTTCATCCACATAGCATGTGCAGGAAAGTTGAGAGGGTTATGGCAAAAACTGGACGCACTTCGTATACAAAACGGACAATCTCTTTCAAAGTATCAGGATTTCATTCGGAAACTCGTCTGTTACAAAGGGATTTCATTTTTCAAAACTTATTTGAACTCCTGACTTTTTGTGTGTTCAAAATGCACCATTCAAAGCCACATCATCATTTTTCAATCCTTTCTGACTTCATTTCTTACTTTTCATGCATTTACTAATTATTTTGAGCTATAAGACCCTAAAATTGAAAAGCATTTCAAATGAACTCTGAAAAGGTTGAAAGTTGTTATGGTATCATCATTTCATCCACACAGCATGTGCAAGAATGTTGAGAGGGTGACGGCAAAAACTGGATGCACTTTGTGTACAAAACGGACAATCTCTTTCAA
>NW_025229529.1:10549-11939 GCF_018294505.1 Triticum aestivum | reverse complement strand
GGTGACGGCAAAAACTGGATGCACTTTGTCCACAAAACGGACAATTTCTTTCAAAGTATCAGGATTTCATACGGAAACTCGTCTGTTACAAAGGGATTTCATTTTTTAAAACTTATTTGAACTCCTGACTTTTTGTGTGTTCAAAATGCACCATTCAAAGTCACATCATCATTTTTCAATCCTTTCTCACTTCATTTGTTATTTTTCATGCATTCACTAATTATTTTGAGCTATAAGACCCTAAAATTGAAAAGCATTTCAAATGAACTCTGAAAAGGTTGAAAGTTGGCATGGTATCATCATTTCATCCACATAGCATGTGCAGGAAAGTTGAGAGGGTTACGGCAAAAACTGGACGCACTTCGTGTACAAAACGGACAATCTCTTTCAAAGTATCAAGATTTCATACGGAAACTCGTCTGTTACAAAGGGATTTCATTTTTTAAAACTTATTTGAACTCCTGACTTTTTGTGTGCTCAAAATGCACCATTCACAGCCACATCATCATTTTTAATCCTTTCTGACTTCATTTGTTATTTTTCATGCATTTACTAATTATTTTGAGCTATAAGACCCTAAAATTGAAAAGCATTTCAAATGAACTCTGAAAAGGTTGATAGTTGGCATGGTATCATCATTTCATCCACATAGCATGTGCAAGAAAGTTGAGAGGGTTACGGCAAAAACTAGATGCACTTCGTGTACAAAACGGACAATCTCTTTCAAAGTATGAGGATTTCATACGGAAACTCTTCTGTTACAAAGGGATTTCATTTTTTAAAACATAATTGAACTCCTAACTTTTTGTGTGTTCAAAATGCACCACTCAAAGCAACATCATCATTTTTCAATCCTTTCTGACTTCATTTGTCATTTTTCATCCATTTACTAATTATTTTGAGCTGTAAGACCCTAAAATTGAAAAGCATTTCAAATGAACTCTGAAAAGGTTGAAAGTTGGCATGGTATCATCATTTCATCCACAGAGCATGTGCAAGAAAGTTGAGAGGGTTACGGCAAAAACTGGATGTTCTTTGTGTACAAAACGGACAATCTCTTTCAAAGTATCAGGATTTCATACGGAAACTCGTCTGTTACAAAGGGATTTCATTTTTTAAAACTTATTTGAACTCCTGACTTTTTGTGTGTTCAAAATGCACCATTCAAAGCCACATCATCATTTTTCAATCCTTTCTGACTTCATTTCTTATTTTTCATGCATTTACTAATTATTTTGAGCTATAAGACCCAAAAATTGAAAAGCATTTCAAATGAACTCTGAAAAGGTTGAAAGTTGGCATGGTATCATCATTTCATCCACATAGCATGTGCAGGAAAGTTGAGAGGGTTACGGCAAAAACTGGACGCACTTCGTGTACAAAACGGACA
>NW_025229529.1:6954-7785 GCF_018294505.1 Triticum aestivum | reverse complement strand
AACGGACAATCTCTTTCAAAGTATCAGGATTTCATACGGAAACTCGTCTGTTACAAAGGGATTTCATTTTTTAAAACTTAATTGAACTCCTGACTTTTTGTGTGTTGAAAATGCACCATTCAAAGCCACATCATCAATTTTCAATCCTTTCTGACTTCATTTGTCAATTTTCATGCATTTACTAATTATTTTGAGCTATAAGACCCTAAAATTGAAAAGCATTTCAAATGAACTGTGAAAAGGTTGAAAGTTGGCATGGTATCATCATTTCATCCACATATCATGTGCAAGAAAGTTCAGAGGGTTATGGCAAAAACTGGATGCACTTTGTGTACAAAACGGACAATCTCTTTCAAAGTATGAGGATTTCATACGGAAACTCGTCTGTTACAAAGGGATTTCATTTTTTAAAACATAATTGAACTCCTGACTTTTTGTGCGTTCAAAATGCACCATTCAAAGCAACATCATCATTTTTCAATCCTTTCTGACTTCATTTGTCATTTTTCATGCATTTACTAATTATTTTGAGCTATAAGACCCTAAAATTGAGAAGCATTTCAAATGAAATGTGAAAAGGTTGAAAGTTGGCATGGTATCATCATTTCATCCACAGAGCATGTGCAAGAAAGTTGAGAGGGTTACGGCAAAAACTGGATGCACTTTGTGTACAAAACGGACAATCTCTTTCAAAGTATCAGGATTTCATTTTTTTTAAACTTATTTGAACTCCTGACTTTTTGTGTGTTCAAAATGCACCATTCAAAGCCACATCATCATTTTTAATCATTTTTGACTTCATTTGTTATTTTTCATGCATTTACTAATTAT
>NW_025229529.1:6089-6770 GCF_018294505.1 Triticum aestivum | reverse complement strand
ACAATCTCTTTCAAAGTATGAGGATTTCATATGGAAACTCTTCTGTCAAAAAGGGATTTCATTTTTCAAAACTTATTTGAACTCCTCACTTTTTGTGTGTTCAAAATGCACCATTCAAAGCCACATCATCATTTTTCAATCCTTTCTGACTTCATCTGTTATTTTTCATGCATTTACTAATTATTTTGAGCTATAAGACCCTAAAATTGAAAAGCATTTCAAATGAACTCTGAAAAAGTTGAAAGTTGGCATGGTATCATCATTTCATCCACATAGCATGTGCAAGAAAGTTGCGAGGGTTAAGGCAAAAACTGGATGCACTTCGTGTACAAAACGGACAATCTCTATCAAAGTATGAGGATCTCATACGGAAACTCGTCTGTTATAAAGGGATTTCATTTTTTTTAAACTTAATTGAACTCCTGACTTTTTGTGTGTTCAAAATGCACCATTCAAAGCCACATCATCATTTTTCAATCCTTTCTGACTTCATTTGTCAATTTTCATGCATTTACTAATTATTTTGAGCTATAAGACCCTAAAATTGAAAAGCATTTAAAATGAACAGTGAAAAGGTTGAAAGTTGGCATGGTATCATCATTTCATCCACATACATGTGCAAGAAAGTGGAGAGGGTTACGGCAAAAACTGGATGCACTTTGTGTACAAAACGGACAATCT
>NW_025229529.1:4681-5419 GCF_018294505.1 Triticum aestivum | reverse complement strand
AAGCATTTCAAATGAACTCTGAAAAGGTTGAAAGTTGGCATGGTATCATCATTTCATCCACATAGCATGTGCAGGAAAGTTGAGAGGGTTAAGGCAAAAACTGGATGCACTTCGTGTACAAAACGGACAATCTCTTTCAAAGTATCAGGATTTCATACGGAAACTCTTCTGTTAAAAAGGGATTTCATTTTTCAAAACTTATTTGAACTCCTGACTTTTTGTGTGTTCAAAATGCACCATTCAAAGCCACATCATCATTTTTCAATCCTTTCTGACTTCATTTGTCAATTTTCATGCATTTACTAATTATTTTGAGCTATAAGACCCTAAAATTCAAAAGCATTTCAAATGAACTGTGAAAAGATTGAAAGTTGGCATGGTATCATCATTTCATCCACATATCATGTGCAAGAAAGTTGAGAGGGTTACGGCAAAAACTGGATGCACTTTGTGTACAAAACGGACAACCTCTTTCAAAGTATGAGGATTTCATACGGAAACTCGTCTGTTACAAAGGGATTTCATTTTTTAAAACATAATTGAACTCCTGACTTTTTGTGCGTTCAAAATACACCATTCAAAGCAACATCATCATTTTTCAATCCTTTCTGACTTCATTTGTCATTTTTCATGCATTTACTAATTATTTTGAGCTATAAGACCCTAAAATTGAAAAGCATTTCAAATGAACTGTGAAAAGGTTCAAAGTTGGCATGGTATCATCATTTCATCCACAGA
>NW_025229529.1:3990-4671 GCF_018294505.1 Triticum aestivum | reverse complement strand
GTTACGGCAAAAACTGGATGCACTTCGTGTACAAAATGGACAAACTCTTTCAAAGTATCAGGATTTCATACGGAAACTCGTCTGTTACAAAGGGATTTCGTTTTTTTTAAACTTATTTGAACTCCTGACTTTTTGTATGTTCAAAATGCACCATTCAAAGCCATATCATCATTTTTCAATCCTTTTTGACTTCATTTGTTATTTTTTATGCATTTACTAATTATTTTGAGCTATAAGACCCTAAAATTGAAAAGCATTTCAAATGAACTCTGAAAAGGTTGAAAGTTGGCATGGTATCATCATTTCATCCACATAGCATGTGCAAGAAAGTTGCGAGGGTTACGGCAAAAACTGGATGCACTTCGTGTACAAAACGGACAATCTCTTTCAAAGTATTAGGATTTCATACGGAAACTCGTCTGTTACAAAGGGATTTCATTTTTTAAAACTTATTTGAACTCCTGACTTCTTGTGTGTTCAAAATGCACCATTCCAAGCCACATCATCATTTTTCAATCCTTTCTGACTTCATTTGTTATTTTTCATGCATTTAGTAATTATTTTGAGCTATAAGACCCTAAAATTGGAAAGCGTTTCAAATGAACTCCGAAAAGGTTGAAAGTTGGCCTAGTATCATCATTTCATCCACATAGCATGTGCAAGAAAGTTGAGAGGGTTACG
>NW_025229529.1:3645-3980 GCF_018294505.1 Triticum aestivum | reverse complement strand
TTTCAAATGAACTGTGAAAAGGTTGAAAGTTGGCATGGTATCATCATTTCATCCACAGAGCATGTGCAAGAAAGTTGAGAGGGTTACGGCAAAAACTGGATGCACTTTGTGTACAAAACGGACAATCTCTTTCAAAGTATCAGGATTTCATACGGAAACTCGTCTGTTACAAAGGGATTTCATTTTTTAAAACATAATTGAACTCCTGACTTTTTGTGTGTTCAAAATGCACCATTCAAAGCAACATCATCATTTTTCAATCCTTTCTGACTTCATTTGTCATTTTTCATGCATTTACTAATTATTTTGAGCTATAAGACCCTAAAATTGAAAAG
>NW_025229529.1:2951-3635 GCF_018294505.1 Triticum aestivum | reverse complement strand
TGTACAAAACAGACAATCTCTTTCAAAGTATCAGGATTTCATACGGAAACTCTTCTGTTAAAAAGGGATTTCATTTTTCAAAACTTATTTGAACTCCTGACTTTTTGTGTGTTCAAAATGCACCATTCAAAGCCACATCATCATTTTTCAATCCTTTCTGACTTCATTTGTTATTTTTCATGCATTTACTAATTATTTTGAGCTATAAGACCCTAAAATTGAAAAGCATTTCAAATGAACTCTGAAACGGTTGAAAGTTGGCATGGTATCATCATTTCATCCACATAGCATGTGCAAGAAAGTTGCGAGGGTTAAGGCAAAAACTGGATGCACTTCGTGTACAAAACGGACAATCTCTATCAAAGTATGAGGATTTCATACGGAAACTCGTCTGTTACAAAGGGATTTCATTTTCTTAAACTTAATTGAACTCCTGACTTTTTGTGTGTTCAAAATGCACCATTCAAAGCCACATCATCATTTTTCAATCCTTTTTGACTTCATTTGTCAATTTTCATGCATTTACTAATTATTTTGAGCTATAAGACCCTAAAATTGAAAAGCATTTAAAATGAACTTTGAAAAGGTTGAAAGTTGGCATGGTATCATCATTTCATCCACATACATGTGCAAGAAAGTTGAGAGGGTTACGGCAAAAACTGGATGCACTTTGTGTACAAAACG
>NW_025229529.1:1739-2612 GCF_018294505.1 Triticum aestivum | reverse complement strand
AACTCTGAAAAGGATGAAAGTTGGCATGGTATCATTATTTCATCCACATAGCATGTGCAAGAAAGTTGAGAGGGTGACGGCAAAAACTGGATGCACTTTGTGTACAAAACAGACAATCTCTTTCAAAGTATCAGGATTTCATATGGAAACTCGTCTGTTACAAAGGGATTTCATTTTTTTAAACTTATTCGAACTCCTGACTTTTTGTGTGTTCAAAATACACCATTCAAAGCCACATCATCATTTTTCAATCCTTTCTGACTTCATTTGTTATTTTTCATGCATTTACTAATTATTTTGAGCTATAAGACCCTAAAATTGAAAAGGATTTCAAATGAACTCTGAAATGGTTGAAAGTTGGTATGGTATCATCATTTCATCCACATAGCATGTGCAAGAAAGTTGAGAGGGTTACGGCAAAAACTGGACGCACTTTGTGTACAAAACGGACAATCTCTTTCAAAGTATGAGGATTTCATACGGAAACTCGTCTATTACAAAGGGATTTCAATTTTTAAAACTTATTTGAACTCCTGACTTTTTGTGTGTTCAAAATGCACCATTCAAAGCAACATCATCATTTTTCAATCCTTTGTGACTTCATTTGTCATTTTTCATGCATTTACTAATTATTTTGAGCTATAAGAACCTAAAATTCAAAAGCATTTCAAATGAACTGTGAAAAGGTTGAAAGTTGGCATGGTATCATCATTTCATCCACAGAGCATGTGCAGGAAAGTTAAGAGGGTTAAGGCAAAAACTGGATGCACTTCGTGTACAATACGGACAATCTCTTTCAAAGTATCAGGATTTCATACGGAAACTCTTCTGTTAAAAAGGGATTTCATTTTTCAAAACTTATTTGAACTCCTC
>NW_025229529.1:573-1729 GCF_018294505.1 Triticum aestivum | reverse complement strand
CTCGTCTGTTACAAAGGGATTTCATTTTTTTAAACTTATTCGAACTCCTGACTTTTTGTGTGTTCAAAATACACCATTCAAAGCCACATCATCATTTTTCAATCCTTTCTGACTTCATTTGTTATTCTTCATGCATTTACTAATTATTTTGAGCTATAAGACCCTAAAATTGAAAAGGATTTCAAATGAACTCTGAAATGGTTGAAAGTTGGCATGGTATCATCATTTCATCCACATAGCATGTGCAAGAAAGTTGAGAGGGTTACGGCAAAAACTGGACGCACTTTGTGTACAAAACGGACAATCTCTTTCAAAGTATGAGGATTTCATACGGAAACTCGTCTATTACAAAGGGATTTCAATTTTTAAAACTTATTTGAACTCCTGACTTTTTGTGTGTTCAAAATGCACCATTCAAAGCAACATCATCATTTTTCAATCCTTTCTGACTTCATTTGTCATTTTTCATGCATTTACTAATTATTTTGAGCTATAAGAACCTAAAATTCAAAAGCATTTCAAATGAACTGTGAAAAGGTTGAAAGTTGGCATGGTATCATCATTTCATCCACAGAGCATGTGCAGGAAAGTTAAGAGGGTTAAGGCAAAAACTGGATGCACTTCGTGTACAATACGGACAATCTCTTTCAAAGTATCAGGATTTCATACGGAAACTCTTCTGTTAAAAAGGGATTTCATTTTTCAAAACTTATTTGAACTCCTCACTTTTTTTGTGCTCAAAATGCACCATTCAAAGCCACATCATCATTTTCAATCCTTTCTGACTTCATTTGTTATTTTTCATGTATTTACTAATTATTTTGAGCTATAAGACCCTAAAATTGAAAAGCATTTCAAATGAACTCTGAAAAGGTTGAAAGTTGGCATGGTATCATCATTTCATCCACATAGCATGTGCAGGAAAGTTGAGAGGGTTAAGGCAAAAACTGGATGCACTTCGTGTACAAAACGGACAATCTCTTTCAAAGTATCAGGATTTCATACGGAAACTCTTCTGTTAAAAAGGGATTTCATTTTTCAAAACTTATTTGAACTCCTGACTTTTTGTGTGTTCAAAATGCACCATTCAAAGCCACATCATCATTTTTCAATCCTTTCTGACTTCATTTGTCATTTTTCATGCATTTACTAATTA
>NW_025229529.1:0-563 GCF_018294505.1 Triticum aestivum | reverse complement strand
AATGATTTTGAACAGAAAATACTTCGATAATTTTAGTTGCATCAATTTTATATGATTTTAGTTTCAATAATACTAGAGGTTTCTTATAATGTTTTGAACAGAAAATACTTTGTTAATTTTAGTTTCATAAATTTTATTAAAGTTTATTTTATTTTGTTTCTACTTATATATTATAATAAAGTTTATGTTATTTTGTTTCTAATTACTTATTTATTTTATTTATTATTTTTCATGCACCATTTTTCATGCATTTACTAATTATTTTGAGCTATAAGACCCTAAAATTGAAAAGCATTTCAAATGAACTCTGAAAGGTTGAAAGTTGGCATGGTATCATCATTTCATCCACATAGCATGTGCAAGAAAGTTGAGAGGGTTACGGCAAAAACTGGATGCACTTCGTGTACAAAACGGACAATCTCTTTCAAAGTATCAGGATTTCATACGGAAACTCGTCTGTTACAAAGGGATTTCATTTTTTAAAACTTATTTGAACTCCTGACTTTTTGTGTGTTCAAAATGCACCATTCAAAGCCACATCATCATTTTTCAATCCTTTGTGA
>NW_025229528.1:20363-21777 GCF_018294505.1 Triticum aestivum | reverse complement strand
TACACGAAGTGCATCCAGTTTTTGCCGTAACCCTCTCAACTTTCTTGCACATGCTATGTGGATGAAAATACCATGCATACTTTCAACCTTTTCAGAGTTCATTTGAAATGCTTTTCAATTTTTGGGTCTTATAGCTCAAAATAATTAGTAAATGCATGAAAAATAACAAATGAAGTCAGAAAGGATTGAACAATGATGATGTGGCTTTGAATGGTGCAATTTGAACACACAAAAAGTCAGGAGTTCAAATAAGTTTTAAAAAATGAAATCCCTTTGTAAAAGACGAGTTTCCGGATGAAATCCTGATAATTTGAAAGAGATTGTCCGTTTTGTACACGAAGTGCATCCAGTTTTTGCCGTAACCCTCTCAACTTTCTTGCACATGCTATGTGGATGAAATGATGATACCATGCAAACTTTCAACCTTTTCAGAGTTCATTTGAAATGCTTTTCAATTTTAGGGTCTTATAGCTCAAAATAATTAGTAAATGCATGAAAAATAACAAATGATGTCTGAAAGGATTGAAAACTGATGATGTGGCTTTGAATGGTGCATTTTGAACACACAAAAAGTCAGGAGTACAAATAACTAATAAAATATGAAATCCCTTTGTAACAAACGAGTTTCCGGATGAAATCCTGATACTTTGAAAGAGATTGTCCGTTTTGTACAGGAAGTGCATCCAGTTTTTGCCGTAACCCTCTCAACTTTCTTGCACATGCTATGTGGATGAAAATACCATGCATACTTTCAACCTTTTCAGAATTCATTTGAAATGCTTTTCAATTTTAGGGTCTTATAGCTCAAAATAATTAGTAAATGCATGAAAAATAACAAATGAAGTCAGAAAAGATTGAAAAATGATGATGTGGATTTGAATGGTGCATTTTGAACACACAAAAAGTCAGGAGTTCAAATAAGTTTTAAAAAATGAAATCCCTTTGTAACAGACGAGTTTCCGGATGAAATCCTCATACTTTGAAAAAGATTCTCCATTTTATACACGAAGTGCATCCAGTTTTTGCCGTAACCCTCTCAACTTTCTTGCACATGCTACGTGGATGAAATGATGATACCATGCCAACTTTCAACCTTTTCAGAGTTCATTTGAAATGCTTTTCAATTTTACGGTCTTATAGCTCAAAATAATTAGTAAACGCATGAAAAATAACAAATGAAGTCAGAAAGGATTGAAAAATGATGATGTGGCTTTGAATGGTGCATTTTGAACACAGAAAAAGTCAGGAGTTCAAATAAGTTATAAAAAATGAAATCCCTTTGTTACAGACGAGTTTCCGGATGAAATCCTGATACTTTGAAAAAGATTCTCCGTTTTATACACGAAGTGCATCCAGTTTTTGCCGTAACCCTCTCAACTTTCTTGCACATGCTATGTGGATGAAATGATGATAC
>NW_025229528.1:12419-14294 GCF_018294505.1 Triticum aestivum | reverse complement strand
TGAAATCCTGATACTTTGAAAGAGATCGTCCGTTTTGTACACGAAGTGCGTCCAGTTTTTGCCGTAACCCTCTCAACTTTCTTGCACATGCTATGTGGATGAAATGATGATACCATGCCAACTTATAACCTTTTCAGAGTTCATTTGAAATGCTTTTCAATTTTAGGGTCTTATAGCTCAAAATAATTAGTAAATGCATGAAAAATAACAAATGAAGTCAGAAAGGATTGAAAAATGATGATGTGGCTTCGAATGGTGCATTTTGAACACACAAAAAGTCAGGAGTTCAAATAAGTTTTAAAAAATGAAATCCCTTTGTAACAGACGAGTTTCCGTATGAAATCCTGATACTTTGAAAGAGATTGTCCGTTGTGTACACGAAGTGCATCCAGTTATTGCCGTAACCCTCTCAACTTTGTTGCACATGCTATGTGGATGAAATGATTATAGAATGCCAACTTTCAACCTTTTCAGAGTTCATTTGAAATTCTTTTCAATTTTAGGGTCTTATAGCTCAAAATAATTAGTAAATGCATGAAAAATAACACATGAAGTCAGAAAGGATTGAAAAATGATGATGTGGCTTTGAATGGTGCATTTTGAACACACAAAAAGAGAGGAGTTCAAATAAGTTTTAAAAAATGAAATCCCTTTGTAACAGACGAGTTTTCGGATGAAATCCTGATACTTTGAAAGAGATTGTCCGTTTTGTACACGAAGTGCATCCAGTTTTTGCCGTAACCCTCTCAACTTTCTTGCACATTCTATGTGGATGAAATGATGATACCATGCCAACTTACAACCTTTTCAGAGTTCATTTGAAATGCTTTTGAATTTTAGGGTCTTATAGCTCAAAATAATTAGTAAATGCATGAAAAATAACAAATGAAGTCAGAAAGTATTGAAAAATGATGATGTGGCTTTGAATGGTGCATTTTGAACACACAAAAAGTCAGGAGTTCAAATAAGGTTTAAAAATGAAATCCCTTTGTAACAGACGAGTTTCTGGATGAAATCCTGATACTTTAAAAGAGATTGTCCATTTTGTACACGAAGTGCATCCAGTTTTTGCCATAACCCTCTCAACTTTCTTGCACATGCTATGTGGATGAAATGATGATACCATGCCAACATACAACCTTTTCAGAGTTCATTTGAAATGCTTTTCAATTTTTGGGTCTTATAGCTCAAAATAATTAGTAAATGCATGAAAAATAACAAATGAAGTCAGAAAGTATTGAAAAATGATGATGTGGCTTTGAATGGTGCATTTTGAACACACAAAAAGTCAGGAGTTCAAATAAGTTTTAAAAATTGAAATCCCTTTGTAACACACGAGTTTCCGGATGAAATCCTGATACTTTTAAAGAGATTGTCCGTTTTGTACACGAAGTGCATCCAGTTTTTGCCGTAACCCTCTCAACTTTCTTACACATGCTATCTGGATGAAATGATGATACCATGCCAACTTACAACCTTTTCAGAGTTCATTTGAAATGCTTTTCCATTTTAGGGTCTTATAGCTCAAAATAATTAGTAAATGCATGAAAAATAACAAATGAAGTCTGAAAGGATTGAAAAATGATGATGTGGCTTTGCATGGTGCATTTTGAACACACAAAAAGTCAGGAGTTCAAATAAGTTTTAAAAAATGAAATCCCTTTGTAACAGACGAGTTTCCGTATGAAATCCTGCTACTTTGAAAGAGATTGTCCGTTGTGTACACGAAGTGCATCCAGTTTTTGCCGTAACCCTCTCAACTTTGTTGCACATGCTATGTGGATGAAATGATGATAGAATGCCAACTTTCAACCTTTTCAGAGTTCATTTGAAATTCTTTTCAATTTTAGGGTCTTATAGCTCAAAATAATTAGT
>NW_025229528.1:9839-12409 GCF_018294505.1 Triticum aestivum | reverse complement strand
CATTTGAAATGCTTTTCAATTTTAGGGTCTTATAGCTCAAAATAAATAGTAAATGCATGAAAAATAACAAATGAAGTCAGAAAGGATTGAAAAATGATGATGTGGCTTTGCATGGTGCATTTTGAACACACAAAAAGTCAGGAGTTCAAATAAGTTTTAAAAAATGAAATCCCTTTGTAACAGATGAGTTTCCGTATGAAATCCTGATACTTTGAAAGAGATTGTCCGTTGTGTACACGAAGTGCATCCAGTTTTTGCCGTAACCCTCTCAACTTTGTTGCACATGCTATGTGGATGAAATGATGATAGAATGCCAACTTTCAACCTTTTCAGAGTACATTTGAAATTCTTTTCAATTTTAGGGTCTTATAGCTCAAAATAATTAGTGAATGCATGAAAAATAACAAATGAAGTCAGAAAGGATTGAAAAATGATGATGTGGCTTTGAATGGTGCATTTTGAACACACAAAAAGACAGGAGTTCAAATAATTTTTAAAAAATGAAATCCCTTTGTAACAGACGAGTTTCCGGATGAAATCCTGATACTTTGAAAGAGATTGTCCGTTTTGTACACGAAGTGCATCCAGTTTTTGCCGTCACCCTCTCAACTTTCTTGTACATGCTATGTGGATGAAATGATGATACCAACTTTCAACCTTTTTAGAGTTCATTTGAAATGCTTTTCAATTTGAGGGTCTTATAGCTCAAAATAATTAGTAAATGCATGAAAAATAACAAATGAAGTCAGAAAGGATTGAAAAATGATGATGTGGCTTTGCATGGTGCATTTTGAACACACAAAAAGTCAGGAGTTCAAATAAGTTTTTAAAATGAAATCCCTATGTAACACACGAGTTTCCGGATGAAATCCTGATACTTTGAAAGAGATTGTCCGTTTTGTACACGAAGTGCATCCAGTTTTTGCCGTAACCCTCTGAACTTTCTTGCACAAGCTATGTGGATGAAATGATGATACCATGCCAACTTACAACCTTTTCAGAGTTCATTGGAAATGCTTTTCATTTTTAGGGTCTTATAACTCAAAATAATTAGTAAATGCATGAAAAATAACAAATGAAGTCAGAAAGGATTGGAAAATGATGATGTGGCTTTGAATGGTGCATTTTGAACACACAAAAAGTCATTAGTTCAAATAAGTTTTAAAAAATGAAATCCCTTTGTAACAGACGAGTTTTCGGATGAAATCCTGATACTTTGAAAGAGATTGTCCGTTTTGTACACGAAGTGCATCCAGTTTTTGCCGTAACCTTCTCAACTTTCTTGCACATGCTATGTGGATGAAATGATGATAGCATGCAAACTTTCAACCTTTTCAGAGTTCATTTGAAATGCTTTTCAATTTTACGGTCTTATAGCTCAAAATAATTAGTGAATGCATGAAAAATAACAAATGAAGTCAGAAAGGATTGAAAATTGATGATGTGGCTTTGAATGGTACATTTTGAACACACAAAAAGACATGAGTTCAAATAAGTTTTAAAAAATGAAATCCCTTTGTAACAGACGAGTTTTCGGATGAAATCCTGATACTTTGAAAGAGATTGTCCGTTTTGTACACGAAGTGCATCCAGTTTTTGCCGTAACCCTCTCAACTTTCTTGCACATGCTATGTGGATGAAAATACCATGCCAACTTTCAACCTTTTTAGAGTTCATTTGAAATGCTTTTCAATTTTAGGGTCTTATAGCTCAAAATAATTAGTAAATGCATGAAAAATAACAAATGAAGTCAGAAAGGATTGAAAAATGATGATGTGATTTGAATGGTGCATTTTGAACACACAAAAAGTCCGGAGTTCAAATAAGTTTTAAAAAATGAAATCCCTTTGTAACAGACGAGTTTTCGGATGAAATCCTGATACTTTGAAAGAGATTGTCCGTTTTGTACACGAAGTGCATCCAGTTTTTGCTGTAACCCTCTCAACTTTCTTGCACATGCTATGTGGATGAAATGATGATACCATGCGAACTTACAACCTTTTCAGAGTTCATTTGAAATGCTTTTCAATTTTAGGGTCTTATAGCTCAAAATAATTAGTAAATGCATGAAAAATAACAAATGAAGTCAGAAAGGATTGAAAAAGATGATGTGGCTTTGAATGGTGCATTTTGAACACACAAAAAGTCAGGAGTTCAAATAAGTTTAAAAAAATGAAATACCTTTGTAACAGACGAGTTTTCGGATGAAATCCTGATACTTTGAAAGAGATTGTCCGTTTTGTACACGAAGTGCATCCAGTTTTTGCCGTAACCCTCTCAACTTTCTTGCACATGCTATGTGGATGAAATGATGATACCATGCAAACTTTCAACCTTTTCAGATTTCATTTGAAATGCTTTTCAATTTTAGGGTCTTATAGCTCAAAATAATTAGTGAATGCATGAAAAATAACAAATGAAGTCAGAAAGGATTGAAAAATGATGATGTGGCTTTGAATGGTGCATTTTGAACACAAAAAAAGTCAGGAGTTCAAATAAGTTTTAAAAAATGAAATCCCTTTGTAACAGACGAGCTTTTGGATGAAATCCTGATACTTAAAAAGAGATTG
>NW_025229528.1:5247-6514 GCF_018294505.1 Triticum aestivum | reverse complement strand
GCTATGTGGATGAAATGATGATACCATGCCAACTTACAACCTTTTCAGAGTTCATTTGAAATGCTTTTCAATTTTAGGGTCTTATAGCTCAAAATAATTAGTAAATGCATGAAAAATAACAAATGAAGTCAGAAAGGATTGAAAAATGATGATGTGGCTTGGAATGGTGCATTTTGAACACACAAAAAGTCAGGAGTTCAAATAAGTTTTAAAAAATGAAATCCCTTTGTAACAGACGAGTTTCCGGATGAAATCCTGATAATTTGAAAGAGATTGTCCGTTTTGTACACGAAGTGCATCCAGTTTTTGCCGTAACCCTCTCAACTTCCTTGCACATGCTATGTGGATGAAAATACCATACCAACTTTCAACCTTTTTAGAGTTCATTTGAAATGCTTTCAATTTTAGGGTCTTATAACTCAAAATAATTAGTAAATGCATGAAAAATAACAAATGAAGTCAGAAAGGATTGAAAAATGATGATGTGGCTTTGAATGGTGCATTTTGAACACACAAAAAGTCCGGAGTTCAAATAAGTTTTAAAAAATGAAATCCCTTTGTAACAGATGAGTTTTCGGATGAAATCCTGATACTTTGAAAGAGATTGTCCGTTTTGTACACGAAGTGCATCCAGTTTTTGCCATAACCCTCTCAACTTTCTTGCACATGCTATGTGGATGAAATGATGATACCATGCCAACTTACAACCTTTTGAGAGTTCATTTGAAATGCTTTTGAATTTTAGGGTCTTATAGGTCAAAATAATTAGTAAATGCATGAAAAATAACAAATGAAGTCAGAAAGGATTGAAAAATGATGATGTGGCTTTGAATGGTGCATTTTGAACACACAAAAAGTCAGGAGTTCAAATAAATTTTAAAAAATGAAATCCCTTTGTAACAGACGAGTTTTCGGATGAAATCCTGATACTTTGAAAGAGATTGTCCATTTTGTACACGAAGTGCATCCAGTTTTTGCCGTAACCCTCTCAACTTTCTTGCACATGCTATGTCGATGAAATGATGGTACCATGCAAACTTACAACCTTTTCAGAGTTCATTTGAAATGCTTTTCAATTTTAGGGTCTTATAGCTCAAAATAATTAGTAAATGCATGAAAAATAACAAATGAAGTCAGAAAGGATTGAAAAATGATGATGTGGCTTTGAATGGTGCATTTTGAACACACCAAAAGTTAGGAGTTCAAATAAGTTTTAAAAAATGAAATCCCTTTGTAACAGACGAGTTTCCGGATGAAATCCTGATAC
>NW_025229528.1:0-987 GCF_018294505.1 Triticum aestivum | reverse complement strand
GCTCAAAATAATTAGTAAATGCATGAAAAATAACAAATGAAGTCAGAAAGGATTGAAAAATGATGATGTGGCTTTGAATGGTGCATTTTGAACACACAAAAAGTCAGGAGTTCAAATAAGTTTTAAAAAATGAAATCCCTTTGTAACAGACGAGTTTTCGGATGAAATCCTGATACTTTGAAAGAGATTGTCCGTTTTGTACACGAAGTGCATCCAGTTTTTGCCGTAACCCTCTCAACTTTCTTGCACATGCTATGTGGATTAAATGATGACACCATGCCAACTTACAACCTTTTCAGAGTTCATTTGAAATGCTTTTCAATTTTAGGGTCGTATAGCTCAAAATAATTAGTAAAAGCATGAAAAATAACAAATGAAGTCAGAAAGGATTGAAAAATGACGATGTGGCTTTGAATGGTGCATTTTGGACACACAAAAAGTCAGGAGTTCAAATAAGTTTTAAAAAATGAAATCCCTTTGTAACAGACGAGTTTCCGGATGAAATCCTGATACTTTGAAAGAGATTGTCCGTTTTGTACACGAAGTGCATCCAGTTTTTGCCGTAACCCTCTCAACTTTCTTGCACATGCTATGTGGATGAAATGATGATACCATGCCAACTTACAACCTTTTCAGAGTTCATTTGAAATGCTTTTCAATTTTAGGGTCTTATAGCTCAAAATAATTAGTAAAAGCATGAAAAATAACAAATGAAGTCAGAAAGGATTGAAAAATGATGATGTGGCTTCGAATGGTGCATTTTGAACACACAAAAAGTCAGGAGTTCAAATAAGTTTAAAAAAATGAAATCCCTTTGTAACAGACGAGTTTCCGTATGAAATCCTGATACTTTGAAAGAGATTGTCCGTTGTGTACACGAAGTGCATCCAGTTTTTGCCGTAACCCTCTCAACTTTGTTGCACATGCTATGTGGATGAAATGATGATAGAATGCCAACTTTCAACCTTTTCAGAGTTCATTTGAAAT
>NW_025229527.1:0-21797 GCF_018294505.1 Triticum aestivum | reverse complement strand
GTTCTTCTTCTTCCATGGCATCAACAGGGCACACAAGTGATATTATTTGTCGTCGTTGTAAGGGAGGAGGTCATTATGCGAGGGAATGCAAATCTCCGCGTGTGATGATTGCTACCGCGGATGGTGGATATGAGTCCGCTAGTGACTATGATGAGGAGACTTTGGCTCTTATTACACGTGAAGAACATGGTGGAGATGATTCTGATAATGAGACGCAATACATGGCTCCTGAAGACGCTGACAGGTATGAATGTTTAGTTGCTCAACGTGTTTTGAGTGTGCAGGTCACACAAGCTGAGCAAAATCAGAGGCACAATTTGTTCCATACCAAGGGAGTTGTGAAGGAACGTTCTGTGCACGTCATCATAGACGGAGGGAGCTGCAACAACTTGGCTAGCATGGAGATGGTGGAGAAGCTTTCTCTCACCACAAGACCACATCCACATCCTTACTACATCCAATGGTTCAACAACAGCGGCAAGGCTAAGGTAACACGTACTGTTCGTGTGCATTTTAGTATCTCTACATATGCTGATTGTGATGTGGTACCTATGCAAGCATGTTCCTTATTACTTGGTAGACCATGGCAATTTGATAAAAATTCTGTACACCATGGTAGAAACAATCACTACACTCTTGTTCATAAGGATAAAAATATTACTTTGCTTCCTATGACTCCTGATTCCATTTTGAAAGATGATGTTAATAGAGCTCATAAAGCACAACAGGAGAAGAATAAGAGTGAAAATCAGATTGTGGCAAAAGAATTTGAGCAACAAATGAAGCCTAATAATAAACCATCTAGTGTTGTTTCTGAGATTAAATTGAAAAGTGCATGTTTATTTGCCACCAAATCTGATATTGATGAGCTAGATTTCAGCAAATCTGTTTGCTATGCTTTTGTGTGCAAAGAGGCATTATTTTCATTCGAGGACGTGCCTTCCTCTTTGCCTCCTGCTGTCACTAACATTTTGCAGGAGTTCGCTGACGTCTTTCCACAAGACGTGCCACCGGGATTACCGCCTATTCGAGGGATTGAGCATCAGATTGACTTAATTCCCGGTGCTTCACTGCCAAATCGTGCACCATACCGTACCAATCCAGAGGAGACGAAGGAGATTATGCGTCAAGTACAAGAGCTTCTCGACAAAGGTTATATACGCGAATCCCTTAGTCCTTGTGCTGTTCCTATTATTCTAGTGCCGAAAAAGGATGGTACATCACGTATGTGTGTTGATTGTAGAGGCATTAATAATATTACTATTCATTATCGTCATCCTATTCCTAGGCTAGATGATATGCTTGATGAATTGAGTGGCTCTACAATTTTCTCCAAAGTTGATTTGCGTAGTGGCTACCATCAAATTCGTATGAAATTGGGAGATGAATGGAAAACAGCATCTAAAACTAAGTTTGGATTATATGAGTGGTTAGTCATGCCTTTTGGGTTAACTAATGCACCTAGTACTTTCATGAGATTAATGAACGAAGTTTTACGTGCTTTCATTGGACGATTTGTGGTAGTTTACTTTGATGACATATTGATTTATAGCAGATCTTTGGAAGAACATTTGGAACATTTACGTGCTGTTTTTATTGCTCTACGTGATGCACGTTTGTTTGGTAACCTTGGGAAGTGCACCTTTTGCACCGACCGAGTATCTTTTCTTGGCTATGTTGTTACTCCACAGGGAATTGAAGTTGATAAAGCCAAGATTGAAGCTATTGAGAGTTGGCCGCAGCCCAAAACGGTCACACAAGTGAGGAGTTTTCTTGGCCTCGCTGGATTCTATAGGCGTTTTGTGAGAGATTTCAGCACCATTGCTGCACCTCTCAATGAGCTTACAAAGAAAGATGTGTCTTTTCTTTAGGGTACCGCTGATAGAGGCGGAGGTGTCCCGTCTTTCGATGAGATGGTGGATTTCGCTTTGGTGGAAGTCGACTTTGACGATCCGACTACGAACGTGCGAGGACGTCGCGCCTTAGCAATCGCTAAACCAACTCCGAGAGGTTATTGACCACGCCGGAGCACGATCAACCTGACCACGAGGGTCTGTTTCCTGCGAGCAAACGAAGAACAAGCAAGAAACTAAGATTGCAATCTGGATATTGCGAATATAAGATGAAAGCTTTATTGATCAAGGTGGGGTTCTGTGACGCCTTTGTCTGGTCGTTGAACACAAACGAAGTACGCGAAGTTGCAGCTATGGCGAACTTTTAATCTAAACAAAACCCAAAGTCTAAACGATGCCCTAAGGGCTGTATATATGGAGGAAGAGGGGGGAATTTCGTGGCCCTCGGTGGAGGGGTCCGAAATCAACCCTATCTCTTGTTTCCCCACACATACGGACTCTAAAAATAGCCTATACTTATGTATTTCGAAATTACATGGGCCTGGCCCAATAATAAGGTGACGCAGCACCTAAAATAGCCTCGGGACGAAATTTATGAAGTGGCATCTTGTATATTTCGTCCAAGGCTTCATGCACCCATTATGGTGGCTTCAAAGTCCTGAAATCATCACTTGTAACTCCGTTCTTGTTTCCCTTGCGCATGCCATCATCTCCATGCTTGTTCTTGCTCCAATGTTCATCCTTCTCCAAGCTAGGCCCTTCATTTGTAAGCAAAACAAATGTATCCAATTTAGGCAGCATCATATTCTCATGAACATTAGAATCATTACCAAGAAACGAAAGTACGTGGTAATTTAGTTGGCGTGCACGAGCTCTAGTAATTGGTCCAGTATGTATAGCAGCAGGGGCTGTGGGTGTAACAATTGTATTGATGTCCTCATCAGATCAATATGTGCATGATGCTGATTTTAAAGATGTAATGCAGAATTGTAAAGAAGGAAGAATGTGGAACAAGTTCGTCATTAACCATGGATTTGTGTTTCGTGCTAACAAGCTATGCATTCCAGCTAGCTCCGTTCGTCTTTTGTTGTTGCAGGAGGCGCATGGAGGAGGATTAATGGGACACTTTGGCGTGAAGAAGACGGAGGACGTACTTGCTACACATTTCTTTTGGCCAAAGATGAGACGGGATGTTGAGCGTTTTATTGCTCGATGCACTACATGTCAAAAAGCTAACTCATGACTCAATCCTCATGGTTTATATATGCCTTTGCCTGTACCTAGTGTTCCTTGGGAGGATATATCTATGGACTTTGTTTTAGGTTTACCTCGAACAAAGAAGGGGAGGGATAGCATATTTGTTGTCGTGGATAGATTCTCGAAAATGGCACACTTTATACCATGTCATAAAAGCGATGATGCTGTTAATGTTGCTGATTTGTTCTTTCGTGAAATTATTCGCTTGCATGGTGTGCCCAATACTATTGTTTCAGATCGTGATACTAAATTTCTTAGCCACTTTTGGAGATGTTTATGGGCTAAGTTGGGGACTAAACTGCTTTTTAGTACTACTTGTCACCCCCAAACTGATGGACAAACTGAAGTAGTCAATAGAATGTTGTCTACTATGCTTAGGGCTGTTTTGAAGAATAATAAGAAAATGTGGGAGGAATGCTTGCCTCATATTGAATTTGCTTATAATCGTTCATTGCATTCTACTACTAAGATGTGCCCTTTTGAAGTTGTGTATGGTTTCCTACCTCGTGCACCTATTGATTTGTTGCCTCTTCCATCTTCGGAGAAGGTTAATTTTGATGCTAAACAACGTGCTGAATTGATTTTAAAAATGCATGAGTTAACTAAGGAAAACATTGAGCGTATGAATGCTAAATATAAACTTGCTGGAGATAAGGGTAGAAAACATGTTGTGTTTGCACCTGGAGATCTTGTTTGGTTACATTTGCGTAAGGATAGATTTCCTGATTTGCGCAAATCAAAGCTAATGCCACGTGCTGATGGTCCCTTTAAGGTGTTAGAGAAAATAAATGATAATGCATATAAACTTGAGCTGCCTGCAGATTTTGGGGTTAGTCTCACTTTTAACATTGCAGATTTGAAGCCTTATTTGGGTGGGGAAGATGAACTTCCGTCGAGGACGACTTCATTTCAAGAAGGGGAGGATGATGAGGACATCAATACAATTGTTACACCCACAGCCCCTGCTGCTATACATACTGGACCAATTACTAGAGCTCGTGCACGCCAACTAAATTACCAGGTACTTTCGTTTCTTGGTAATGATTCTAATGTTCATGAGAATATGATGCTACCTAAATTGGATACATTTGTTTTGCTTACAAATGAAGGGCCTAGCTTGGAGAAGGATGAACATTGGAGCAAGAACAAGCATGGAGATGATGGCATGCGCAAGGGGAACAAGAACGGAGTTACAAGTGATGATTTCAGGACTTTGAAGCCACCATAATTGGTGCATGAAGCCTTGGACGAAATATACAAGATGCCACTTCATAAATTTCGTCCCGAGGCTATTTTAGGTGCTGCGTCACCTTATTATTGGGCCAGGCCCATGTAATTTCGAAATACATAAGTATAGGCTATTTTTAGAGTCCGTATGTGTGGGGAAACAAGAGATAGGGTTGATTTCGGACCCCTCCACCAAGGGCCACGAAATTCCCCCCCTCTTCCTCCATATATACAGCCCTTAGGGCATCGTTTAGACTTTGGGTTTTGTTTAGATTAAAAGTTCGCCATAGCTGCAACTTCACGTACTTCGTTTGTGTTCAACGACCAGACAAAGGCGTCACAGAACCCCACCTTGATCAATAAAGCTTTCATCTTATATTCGCAATATCCAGATTGCAATCTTAGTTTCTTGCTTGTTCTTCGTTTGCTCGCAGGAAACAGACCCTCGTGGTCAGGTTGATCGTGCTCCGGCGTGGTCAATAACCTCTCGGAGTTGGTTTAGCGATTGCTAAGGCGCGACGTCCTCGCACGTTCGTAGTCGGATCGCCAAAGTCGACTTCCACCAAAGCGAAATCCACCATCTCATCGACAGACGGGACACCTTTGCCTCTATCAGATAGCATATTTGTTGTCGTGGATAGATTCTCGAAAATGGCACACTTTATACCATGTCATAAAAGCGATGATGCTGTTAATGTTGCTGATTTGTTCTTTCGTGAAATTATTCGCTTGCATGGTGTGCCAAATACTATTGTTTCAGATCGTGATACTAAATTTCTTAGCCACTTTTGGAGATGTTTATGGGCTAAGTTGGGGACTAAACTGCTTTTTAGTACTACTTGTCACCCCCAAACTGATGGACAAACTGAAGTAGTCAATAGAACGTTGTCTACTATGCTTAGGGCTGTTTTGAAGAATAATAAGAAAATGTGGGAGGAATGCTTGCCTCATATTGAATTTGCTTATAATCGTTCATTGCATTCTACTACTAAGATGTGCCCTTTTGAAGTTGTGTATGGTTTCCTACCTCGTGCACCTATTGATTTGTTGCCTCTTCCATCTTCGGAGAAGGTTAATTTTGATGCTAAACAACGTGTTGAATTGATTTTAAAAATGCATGAGTTAACTAAGGAAAACATTGAGCGCATGAATGCTAAATATAAACTTGCTGGAGATAAGGGTAGAAAACATGTTGTGTTTGCACCTGGAGATCTTGTTTGGTTACATTTGCGTAAGGATAGATTTCCTGATTTGCGTAAATCAAAGTTAATGCCACGTGCTGATGGTCCCTTTAAGGTGTTAGACAAAATAAATGATAATGCATATAAACTTGAGCTGCCTGCAGATTTTGGGGTTAGTCCCACTTTTAACATTGCAGATTTGAAGCCTTATTTGGGTGAGGAAGATGAACTTCCGTCGAGGACGACTTCATTTCAAGAAGGGGAGGATGATGAGGACATCAATACAATTGTTACACCCACAGCCCCTGTTGCTATACATACTGGACCAATTACTAGAGCTCGTGCACGCCAACTAAATTACCAGGTACTTTCGTTTCTTGGTAATGATTCTAATGTTCATGAGAATATGATGCTACCTAAATTGGATACATTTGTTTTGCTTACAAATGAAGGGCCTAGCTTGGAGAAGGATGAACATTGGAGCAAGAACAAGCATGGAGATGATGGCATGCGCAAGGGGAACAAGAACGGAGTTACAAGTGATGATTTCAGGACTTTGAAGCCACCATAATGGGTGCATGAAGCCTTGGACGAAATATACAAGATGCCACTTCATAAATTTCGTCCCGAGGCTATTTTAGGTGCTGCGTCACCTTATTTTTGGGCCAGGCCCATGTAATTTCGAAATACATAAGTATAGGCTATTTTTAGAGTCCGTATGTGTGGGGAAACAAGAGATAGGGTTGATTTCGGACCCCTCCACCAAGGGCCACGAAATTCCCCCCTCTTCCTCCATATATACAGCCCTTAGGGCATCGTTTAGACTTTGGGGATTTGTTTAGTTAAAAGTTAGCCATTGCAACTTCGTGTGCTTCGTTTGTGTCCAACGACCAGACCAAGACCACTTTTCGGATCCCCACCATTATCAATACTTCATACATATTCGCGATATTCAGATTGCTTTTATCATATTCTTGCTTGTTCTTCGATTGCTTGCAGGAATAGACCTTCGTGGTCAGGTTGATCGTGCTCCGGCGTGGTCAATAACCTCTCGGCGTTGGTTTAGCGATTGCTAAGGCACAACGTCGTTGCACGTTTGTAGTCGGATCGTCAAAGTCGTCTCCACCAAATCGATAGTTATCATCTCATCGAAAGATCGGGACACCCCGCCTCTATCACTTGTTCTTCGTTTGCTCGCAGGAAACAGACCCTCGAGGTCAGGTTGATCGTGCTCCGGCGTGGTCAATAACCTCTCGGAGTTGGTTTAGCGATTGCTAAGGCGCGACGTCCTCGCACGTTCGTAGTCGGATCGTCAAAGTCGACTTCCACCAAAGCGAAATCCATCATCTCATCGAAAGACGGGACACCTTTGCCTCTATCATGATCTTTGATGGTCTCCAAACCAAATATTTTGAAGTCAAGTTGTGAAAGCATAGTATAGCGGCGAGACAATGCATCAGCAATAACATTTTCTTTTCCCTTCTTGTGTTTAATGACATAAGGAAAAGTCTCAATGAATTCAACCCATTTAGCATGTCTACGATTCAGTTTAGCTTGACTTTTAATATGTTTCAAAGATTCATGATCAGAATGTATAACAAATTCTTTAGGCCATAAATAATGTTGCCATGTTTCTAAAGTCCGAACAAGAGCATATAATTCTTTATCATAAGTAGAATAATTCAGACTAGGCCCACTCAATTTTTCAAAAAAGTATGCAACAGGTTTGCCATCTTGTAATAACACACCGCCTAATCCAATTCCACTAGCATCACATTCAAGCTCAAAAGTCTTATTAAAATCAGGAAGTTGGAGTAAAGGATCATGTGTCAACTTATCTTTCAATACCGAGAAGGCTTCTTCCTGTGCGGTACCCCAAAGAAAAGGCACATCTTTCTTTGTAAGCTCATTGAGAGGTGCAGCAATGGTGCTGAAATCTCTCACAAAACGCCTATAGAATCCAGCGAGGCCAAGAAAACTCCTCACTTGTGTGACCGTTTTGGGCTGCGGCCAACTCTCAATAGCTTCAATCTTGGCTTTGTCAACTTCAATTCCCTGTGGAGTAACAACATAGCCAAGAAAAGATACTCGGTCGGTGCAAAAGGTGCACTTCCCAAGGTTACCAAACAAACGTGCATCACGTAGAGCAATAAAAACAGCACGTAAATGTTCCAAATGTTCTTCCAAAGATCTGCTATAAATCAATATGTCATCAAAGTAAACTACCACAGATCGTCCAATGAAAGCACGTAAAACTTCGTTCATTAATCTCATGAAAGTACTAGGTGCATTAGTTAACCCAAAAGGCATGACTAACCACTCATATAATCCAAACTTAGTTTTGAATGTTGTTTTCCATTCATCTCCCAATTTCATACGAATTTGATGGTATCCACTACGCAAATCAACTTTGGAGAGTATTGTAGAGCCACTCAATTCATCAAGCATATCATCTAGCCTAGGAATAGGATGACGATAACGAATAGTAATATTATTAATGCCTCTACAATCAACACACATACGTGATGTACCATCCTTTTTCGGCACTAGAATAATAGGAACAGCACAAGGACTAAGGGATTCGCGTATATAACCTTTGTCGAGAAGCTCTCGTACTTGACGCATAATCTCCTTCGTCTCCTCTGGATTGGTACGGTATGGTGCACGGTTTGGCAGTGAAGCACCGGGAATTAAGTCAATCTGATGCTCAATCCCTCGAATAGGCGGTAATCCCGGTGGCACGTCTTGTGGAAAGACGTCAGCGAACTCGTGCAAAATGTTAGTGACAGCAGGAGGCAAAGAGGAAGGCACGTCCTCGAATGAAAATAATGCCTCTTTGCACACAAAAGCATAGCAAACAGATTTGCTGAAATCTATCTCATCAATATCAGATTTGGTGGCAAATAAACATGCACTTTTCAATTTAATTTCAGAAGCAACACTAGATGGTTTATTATTAGGCTTCATTTGTTGCTCAAATTCTTTTGCCACAATCTGATTTTCACTCTTATTCTTCTCCTGTTGTGCTTTATTAGCTCTATTAATATCATCTTTCAAAATGGAATCAGGAGTCATAGGAAGCAAAGTAATATTTTTATCCTTATGAACAAGAGTATAGTGATTGTTTCTACCATGGTGTACAGAGTTTTTATCAAATTGCTGATGAGGACATGACTACCTTGGATATGACCAAAAATATTGCATATATGCATATTTGTCAGGTGATTTCTAGTGCAAACTATTCAATAATCTATTTATGTTATCCAGAACAAAAATACTTCACACACTTTTGTGTTTTGTCTAATTGCAGGTGTATGGGACATTTGTACAATCCACATATGAAGATAAGGAAGAAAGAGATGTTTATTTGGTGTCCAAAAAGTTCTCTCACGTCACTTTTGGCCCAAGAGAAGATAGAGTCCAAGTCTCTCACGTTCTGGATTCAGATTCGGACTGCACAGACATACCTGACTCAAAACGCACACAAGTTTTTCATACAGACTCCGAATTGGGTGATTCTTTTTTTGTTGGAAACTAGATTTCGTGCACTTTCCAACCCAATTGGAATCACCTTCAAATTCGTCTGGAGCGTTGAGTTGTGGACGAAACAATCTGATGCTGCAGCAGAATCCGAGTCAAACTACAAGTCCAAAGGTGTTACATCACCTCCACTTGGGCCCATTGGCCTTGTACGACCTAGATTTAGTTTTAGGCTGCCTTGGGACGTCCTCCCACCTCCTTGGCCGCCACCCCTTGCTCCTATATAAGTAGATCCATCTAGTAGCTTTTCCTAGGGATTTGTTTAGTTAAAAGTTAGCCATTGCAACTTCGTGTACTTCGTTTGTGTCCAACGACCAGACCAAGACCGCTTCCGGATCCCCACCATTATCAATACTTCATATATATTTGCAATATTCAGATTGCTTTATCATATTCTTGCTCGTTCTTCGATTGCTTGCAGGAATAGACCTTCGTGGTCAGGCTGACCGTGCTTCCAGCATCGTCAGTAACCTCAGGAGATTGGTTTAGCGATTGCTAAGGCGCAACGTCGTGCACGTTTGTAGTCGGATCGTCAAAGTCGTCTCCACCAAATCGATAGTTATCATCTCATCGAAAGATCAGGACCCTCGCCTCTATCAAGTGGTATCAGTTTTCAGGTTGCTCGGTGAGAATTTCCAGTTTTCCTAGATTAGATTTTTTTCTTACCTATTGTCTAAGAAAAATCCACAAAAAAGAGTTAGATCTATTCATCCTTTGTCCAAGCCAGTCTGAGCCTTTGCAATTTTCTTTTTCATTGCTTGCATAGTTGAATTATCGGTTGCATCGTCGTGTCGAGTTGCTGGTCTTAGTGTCTAGGTCGTTTAGAGTTTCGAGTTCTGTTCACATTAGTCACGTCGCCGCTGCATCATTATCCCTTCCGCTGTCCACCACCCATCCATCAATTTCCTCCTCGTGCTACCCACCGTTCATTGTCATAATCATAGTTGAGATCGTTCCCATCTTCGCTTGATCCAATCTATATCTTATCTAGTTTTTTTTGGAAACAGGGAGAGAGAAAAAAAGATAGAGAAAAAAAACGAGAGAAAAAAAAAGTAAAAAAAAAGTCAGAGAAAAAAAAGAAAGGAAAAGAAAAAAAGTGTGAGAAAAAAAAAGAGAGGAGAAAAAAAACAAAATTCGGATCTATCTAGACTCAATCTCGTAGTTGAATTCGGATTGAAATCTGTTTTGCGCACTGTTCAGTAAAACAGGTGTATCTTCCTCATACGAAGTCCGTTTTGGCTCCGTGAGTACTCAAATTGAAGCTAGCGACGAGCCGCATCTAAATAGTTGCAGAAGGTAGTTCAATATTTGACACCTCAAAATCGGCTTCTAAATAGGTTTTTTTGCCCTCCGAAGTTCGTGAACACAGCTTGTTCCAATGTTTCAGGCCAGTTTTAGAATTCTTTGACTCCTCATATCAACTTGGAATTGAGTGATTCTTTTTGCATTGGAAAGCTTGAGTTAGTAGCATTCTTTGAAAGAATTTATCAGAAAATTGTCTCAAACTTTTCAAGAGGAAAGTTGGAGAGAGAGTTGTTGTATATCCTGCTTGGCAGTTGTTTTTCATCATTATCTTCACTGCCGTTGTGATCTTCACTTATATCTTGCTGTCAAGAGCTACTTAGTATCCTTCATTGATGCTAGTTGTGCTACGCCGTGACCTCATTAGTGTTCTAGGCTCGCGTCTCTAGTCCGGTCTAGCCTAGGACCAGCACAGTACCGTCGTTGAGCGTTTATTCAACATTGCATCTTTGAATTGATTATTGCTAATCTTTTGCTACCATATATAGCCAACCCAGCTCCACATATTTCTACACCGTGTATACGTACGCTCCCCTGGCAATCGCTTTACTCAATATTCGGAGTTACTTGACACCGCTGGTTGCCGATCACCGCCTGCTGCATGGTAAGAACTTGTAAGACATAGGTATTTGCTTTACTGTGAGCGTTTTACCACCACATCCTAGTAGTTATAGGAACATTATTTTTGGGTTTTGTTTCTTGTTCTACTAATCATGACAGGATCCAGAGTCAATTCATGGGCTTTGTCGATCGCGGGAGACGTGCCACCACCTTTGCAAATACCACAACCGTCACGAGAGGTGCACAAACATCCAAATGCACATGATCAGGTTAATGTATCTATACCACCATTTAATGGCCGTTTTAAACCTGCTTTATATATTGAATGGGAGTTCGACATAAAAAATATATTTGCTTCCCATAATTTCAATGAACATAAAAAGGTTAAGGTTGCGGTTGGTTCTTTCACTGGTTATGCTTTGGTTTGGTGGAGTGAATATTGTTGGTTACACCCTGATTATATACCTACTACTTGGGATGATTTGAAACTTGCCATGCGACATACTTTCGTCCCTGCTTATTATACTCGTGACATGATTAAGAAGTTGCAACACTTAAAACAAGGTAGTGAAACTGTAACAAAATATTATGATGATTTACAAACTACCTTGTTGCATTCCTCTTTAGAAGAAAGTGAAGATGATTTTATGGATAGATTTTGGGGAGGATTAAACCGTGATATTCGAGAGATACTAATTCATGAAGAGTGTTATCCTATGGACCATTTGTTTCATCTTGCTTGCAAAGCTGAACAGGAAATAAAACGACGTGTTGGCCACGAGGAGAACAAGCGCACGGTGCACATTCCAAGAGTTGATATGATTGTTCCTTCAACTACTAGGCATACTATGACAACCACATCCGTTGTTGTCAGGACTACATCACCTCCACCATGTGACACATCGCCCCCGAGAGTGGCTACATCATCTGAGTTGATCATAAGAGGTAATGACAAAGGTACTGATCTTCCATCTCTACATGAGAATGATGAATGCCTTGTCAATTTGAATGCACCATCTGATGAGCTACCCACTACTTTGATCACACCACCTATTTTAGAGGACTACGTTGATAATTTGACTTTGCCATGTGATCAAACAACTGAAATACCAACAATTTTGAGTGCACCCATTGAATTAACTATTGATGCAAAAGAACCAATGTTTAATCATTTTGATATGACCTTTAATCTTGGTGATGATTCTGTGTTGAATGACTTATTGCATGTTTGTTTATTTAAGCATGTTGTAGCATGTAAATTTGATGCAAGTAAGGTTTATTCACCAATGTTGGGATGGTTTAATAATGAACATTGTCAATCTTTTGAAATGAATAAGAGCTTCACTTATATGTGCAAACTGAGTTGCAATATTTTCATGCCTTCTACTTCTTGTGCTAATTTTTTGGCTTTAGATTTTATGAACTATGCAAGTTACTCATCTATTCATGTGTCATATATGCAAAAATCAAGGGAAGTAAAAATGGATGACATATACATATACAACATGTACACCTTGTCTCTTTTGTTAGCCACATTTCAGATTAAGCAACGCCGAGGACGGCTTTATTTTCAAGAAGGGGAGGATGATGAGGACATGACTACCTTGGATATGACCAAAAATATTGCATATATGCATATTTGTCAGGTGATTTCTAGTGCAAACTATTCAATAATCTATTTATGTTATCTAGAACAAAAATACTTCACACACTTTTGTGTTTTGTCTAATTGCAGGTGTATGGGACATTTGTACAATCCACATATGAAGATAAGGAAGAAAGAGTTCTCTCACGTCACTTTTGGCCCAAGAGAAGATAGAGTCCAAGTCTCTCACGTTCTGGATTCAGATTCGGACTGCACAGACATACCTGACTCAAAACGCACACAAGTTTTTCATACGGACTCCGAATTGGGTGATTCTTTTTTTGTTGGAAACTAGATTTCGTGCACTTTCCAACCCAATTGGAATCACCTTCAAATTCGTCCGGAGCGTTGAGTTGTGGACGAAACAATCTGATGCTGCAGCAGAATCCGAGTCAAACTACAAGTCCAAAGGTGTTACATGACCTCCACTTGGGCCCATTGGCCTTGTACGACCTAGATTTAGTTTTAGGCTGCCTTGGGACGTCGTCCCACCTCCTTGGCCGCCACCCCTTGCTCCTATATAAGTAGATCCATCTAGTAGTTTTTCCTTGGGATTTGTTTAGTTAAAAGTTAGCCATTGCAACTTCGTGTGGTTCGTTTGTGTCAAACGACCAGACCAAGACCACTTTTCGGATCCCCACCATTATCAATACTTCATACATATTCGCGATATTCAGATTGCTTTTATCATATTCTTGCTTGTTCTTCGATTGCTTGCAGGAATAGACCTTCGTGGTCAGGTTGATCGTGCTCCGGCGTGGTCAATAACCTCTCGGAGTTGGTTTAGCAATTCCTAAGGCACAACGTCGTTGCACGTTTGTAGTCGGATCGTCAAAGTCGTCTCCACCAAATCGATAGTTATCATCTCATCGAAAGATCGGGACACCCCGCCTCTATCACCCTGCTGCTATACGTACTGGACCAATTACTAGAGCTCGCGCACGCCAACTAAATTACCAGGTACTTTCGTTTCTTGGTAATGATTCTAATGTTCATGAGAATATGATGCTGCCTAAATTGGATACATTTGTTTTCCTTACAAATGAAGGGCCTAGCTTGGAGAAGGATGAACATTGGAGCAAGAACAAGCATGGAGATTATGGCATGCGCAAGGGGAACAAGAACGGAGTTACAAGTGATGATTTCAGGACTTTGAAGCCACTATAATGGGTGCATGAAGCCTTGGACGAAATATACAAGATGCCACTTCATAAATTTCGTCCCGAGGCTATTTTAGGTGCTGCGTCACCTTATTATTGGGCCAGGCCCATGTAATTTCGAAATACATAAGTATAGGCTATTTTTAGAGTCCGTATGTGTGGGGAAACAAGAGATAGGGTTGATTTCGGACCCCTCCACCAAGGGCCACGAAATTCCCCCCTCTTCCTCCATATATACAGCCCTTAGGGCATCGTTTAGACTTTGGGTTTTGTTTAGATTAAAAGTTCGCCATAGCTGCAACTTCGCGTACTTCGTTTGTGTTCAACGACCAGACAAAGGCGTCACAGAACCCCACCTTGATCAATAAAGCTTTCATCTTATATTCGCAATATCCAGATTGCAATCTTAGTTTCTTGCTTGTTCTTCGTTTGCTCGCAGGAAACAGACCCTCGTGGTCAGGTTGATCGTGCTCCGGCGTGGTCAATAACCTCTCGGAGTTGGTTTAGCGATTGCTAAGGCGCGACGTCCTCGCACGTTCGTAGTCGGATCGTCAAAGTCGACTTCCACCAAAGCGATATCCATCATCTCATCGAAAGACGGGACACCTTTGCCTCTAGCACTTGGCTAGCATGGAGATGGTGGAGAAGCTTTCTCTCAACACAAGACCACATCCACATCCTTACTACATCCAATGGTTCAACAACAGCGGCAAGGTTAAGGTAACACGTACTGTTCGTGTGCATTTTAGTATCTCTACATATGCTGATTATGTTGATTGTGATGTGGTACCTATGCAAGCATGTTCCTTATTACATGGTAGACCATGGCAATTGATAGAGGCGAGGGTCCCGATCTTTCGATGAGATGATAACTATCGATTTGGTGGAGACGACTTTGACGATCGGACTACAAACGTGCACGACGTTGCGCCTTAGCAATCGCTAAACCAATCTCCTGAGGTTACTAACGATGCTGGAAGCACGGTCAGCCTGACCACGAAGGTCTATTCCTGCAAGCAATCGAAGAACGAGCAAGAATATGATAAAGCAATCTGAATATTGCAAATATATATGAAGTATTGATAATGGTGGGGATCCGGAAGCGGTCTTGGTCTGGTCGTTGGACACAAATGAAGTACATGAAGTTGCAATGGCTAACTTTTAACTAAACAAATCCCTAGGAAAAGCTACTAGATGGATCTACTTATATAGGAGCAAGGGGTGGCGGCCAAGGAGGTGGGAGGACGTCCCAAGTCAGCCTAAAACTAAATCTAGGTCGTACAAGGCCAATGGGCCCAAGTGGAGGTGATGTAACACCTTTGGACTTGTAGTTTGACTCGGATTCTGTTGCAGCATCAGATTGTTTCGTCCACAACTCAACGCTCCGGACGAATTTAAAGGTGATTCCAATTGGGTTGGAAAGTGCACGAAATCTAGTTTCCAAGAAAAAAAGAATCACCCAATTCGGAGTCTGTATGAAAAACTTGTGTGCGTTTTGAGTCAGGTATGTCTGTGCAGTCCGAATCTGAATCCAGAACGTGAGAGACTTGGACTCTATCTTCTCTTGGGCCAAAAGTGACGTGAGAGAACTTTTTGGACAGCAAATAAACATCTCTTTCTTCCTTATCTTCATATGTGGATTGTACAAATGTCCCATACACCTGCAATTAGACAAAACACAAAAGTGTGTGAAGTACTTTTGTTCTGGATAACATAAATAGATTATTGAATAGTTTGCACTAGAAATCACCTGACAAATATGCATATATGCAATATTTTTGGTCATATCCAAGGTAGTCATGTCCTCATCATCCTCCCCTTCTTGAAAATAAAGCCGTCCTCGGCGTTGCTTAATCTGAAATGTGGCTAACAAAAGAGACAAGGTGTACATGTTGTATATGTATATGTCATCCATTTTTACTTCCCTTGATTTTTGCATATATGACACATGAATAGATGAGTAACTTGCATAGTTCATAAAATCTAAAGCCAAAAAATTAGCACAAGAAGTACAAGGCATGAAAATATTGCAACTCAGTTTGCACATATAAGTGAAGCTCTTATTCATTTCAAAAGATTGACAATGTTCATCATTAAACCATCCCAACATTGGTGAATAAACCTTACTTGCATCAAATTTACATGCTACAACATGCTTAAATAAGGAAACATGCAATAAGTCATTCAACACAGAATCATCACCAAGATTAGAGGTCATATCAAAATGATTAAACATTGGTTCTTTTGCATCAATAGTTAATTCAATGGGTGCACTCAAAATTGTTGGTATTTCAGTTGTTTGATCACATGGCAAAGTCAAATTATCAACGTAGTCCTCTAAAATAGGTGGTGTGATCAAAGTAGTGGGTAGCTCATCAGATGGTGCATTCAAATTGACAAGGCATTCATCATTCTCATGTAGAGATGGAAGATCAGTACCTTTGTCATTACCTCTTGTGATCAACTCAGATGATGTAGCCACTCTCGGGGGCGATGTGTCACATGGTGGAGGTGATGTAGTCCTGACAACAACGGATGTGGTTGTCATAGTATGCCTAGTAGTTGAAGGAACAATCATATCAACTCTTGGAATGTGCACCATGCGCTTGTTCTTCTCGTGGCCAACACGTCGTTTTATTTCCTGTTCAGCTTTGCAAGCAAGATGAAACAAATGGTCCATAGGATAACACTCTTCATGAATTAGTATCTCTTGAATATCACGGTTTAATCCTCCCCAAAATCTATCCATAAAATCATCTTCACTTTCTTCTAAAGAGGAATGCAACAAGGTAGTTTGTAAATCATCATAATATTTTGTTACAGTTTCACTACCTTGTTTTAAGTGTTTCAACTTCTTAATCATGTCACGAGTATAATAAGCAGGGACGAAAGTATGTCGCATGGCAAGTTTCAAATCATCCCAAGTAGTAGGTATATAATCAGGGTGTAACCGACAATATTCACTCCACCAAACCAAAGCATAACCAGTGAAAGAACCAACCGCAACCTTAACCTTTTTATGTTCATTGAAATTATGGGAAGCAAATATATTTTTTATGTCGAACTCCCATTCAATATATAAAGCAGGTTTAAAACGGCCATTAAATGGTGGTATAGATACATTAACCTGATCATGTGTATTTGGATGTTTGTGCACCTCTCGTGACGGTTGTGGTATTTGCAAAGGTGGTGGCACGTCTCCCGCGATCGACAAAGCCCATGAATTGACTTTGGATCCTGTCATGATTAGTAGAACAAGAAACAAAACCCAAAAATAATGTTCCTATAACTACTAGGATGTGGTGGTAAAACGCTCACAGTAAAGCAAATATCAATGTCTTACAAGTTCTTACCATGCAGCAGGCGGTGATCGGCAACCAGCGGTGTCAAGTAACTCCGAATATTGAGTAAAGCGATTGCCAAGGGAGCGTACGTATACACGGTGTAGAAATATGTGGAGCTGGGTTGGCTATATATGGTAGCAAAAGATTAGCAATAATCAATTCAAAGATGCAATGTTGAATAAACGCTCAACGACGGTACTGTGCTGGTCCTAGGCTAGACCGGACTAGAGACGCGAGCCTAGAACACTAATGAGGTCACGGCGTAGCACAACTAGCATCAATGAAGGATACTAAGTAGCTCTTGACAGCAAGATATAAGTGAAGATCACAACGACAGTGAAGATAATGATGAAAAACAACTGCCAAGCAGGATATACAACAACTCTCTCTCCAACTTTCCTCTTGAAAAGTTTGAGACAATTTTCTGATAAATTCTTTCAAAGAATGCTACTAACTCAAGCTTTCCAATGCAAAAAGAATCACTCAATTCCGAGTTGATATGAGGAGTCAAAGAATTCTAAAACTGGCCTGAAAAATTGGAACAAGCTGTGTTCACGAACTTCAGAGGGCAAAAAGACCTATTTATAAGCCGATTTCGAGGTGTCAAATATTGAACTAGCTTCTGCAACTATTTAGATGCGGCTCGTCTCTAGCTTCAATTTGAGTACTCACGGAGCCAAAACGGACTTCGTATGAGGAAGATACACCTGTTTTACTGAACAGTGTGCAGAACAGATTCCAATCCGAATTCAGGTACGAGATTGATTCTAGATAGATTCGATTTTTTGTTTTTTTTTCTCCTCTCTTTTTTTTCTCACACTTTTTTTCTTTTCCTTTCTTTTGTTTTCTCTGACTTTTTTTTCTCTCGTTTTTTTTTCTCTATCTTTTTTGTTCTCTCTCCCTCTTTCCAAAACAAACTAGATAAGATGTAGAGTGGATCAAGCGAAGATGGGAACGATCTCAACTATGATTATGACAATGAACGGTGGGTAGCACGTGGAGGAAATTGATGGATGGGTGGTGGACAGCGGAAGGGATAACGATGCAGCGGCGACGTGACTAATGTGAACAGAACTCGAAACTCTAAATGAACTAGACACTAAGACCAGCAACTCGACACGACGATGCAACCGATAATTCAACTATGCAAGCAATGAAAAGAAAATTGCAAAGGCTCAGACTGGCTTGGACAAAGAATGAATAGATCTAACTCTTTTTTGTGGATTTTTCTTGGACAATAGGTAAGAGAATAAATCTAATCTAGGAAAACTGGAAATTCTCACTGAGCAACCTGAAAACTGATACCACTTGATAGAGGCGGCGTGTCCCGATCTTTCGATGAGATGATAACTATCGATTTGGTGGAGACGACTTTGATGATCCGACTACAAACGTGCAACGACGTTGTGCCTTAGCAATTGCTAAACCAACTCCGAGAGGTTATTGACCACGCCGGAGCACGATCAACCTGACCACGAAGGTCTATTCCTGCAAACAATCGAAGAACAAGCAAGAATATGATAAAAGCAATCTGAATATCGCGAATATGTATGAAGTATTGATAATGGTGGGGATCCGAAAAGTGGTCTTGGTCTGGTCGTTGGACACAAACGAAGCACACGAAGTTGCAATGGCTAACTTTTAACTAAAGAAATCCCAAGGAAAAACTACTAGATGGATCTACTTATATAGGAGCAAGGGGTGGCGGCCAAGGAGGTGGGAGGACGTTCCAAGGCAGCCTAAAACTAAATCTAGGTCGTACAAGGCCAATGGGCCCAAGTGGAGGTGATGTAACACCTTTGGACTTGTAGTTTGACTCGGATTCTGCTGCAGCATCAGATTGTTTCGTCCACAACTCAACGCTCCGGACGAATTTGAAGGTGATTCCAATTGGGTTGGAAAGTGCACGAAATCTAGTTTCCAACAAAAAAAGAATCATCCAATTCGGAGTCCGTATGAAAAACTTGTGTGCGTTTTGAGTCAGGTATGTCTGTGCAGTCCGAATCTGAATCCAGAACGTGAGAGACTTGGACTCTATCTTCTCTTGAGCCAAAAGTGACGTGAGAGAACTTTTTGGACAGCAAATAAACATCTCTTTCTTCCTTATCTTCATATGTGGATTGTACAAATGTCCCATACACCTGCAATTAGACAAAACACAAAAGTGTGTGAAGTATTTTTGTTCTAGATAACATAAATAGATTATTGAATAGTTTGCACTAGAAATCACCTGACAAATATGCATATATGCAATATTTTTGGTCATATCCAAGGTAGTCATGTCCTCATCACAGGGCCTGTGGGTGTAACAATGGTATTGATGTCCTCATCATCCTCCCCTTCTTGAAATGAAGTCGTCCTCGACGGAAACTCATCTTCCTCACCCAAATAAGGCTTCAAATCTGCAATGTTAAAATTGGGACTAACCCCAAAATCTGCAGGCAGCTCAAGTTTATATGCATTATCATTTATTTTCTCTAACACCTTAAAGGGACCATCAGCACGTGGCATTAGCTTTGATTTGCGCAAATCAGGAAATCTATCCTTACGCAAATGTAACCAAACAAGATCTCCAAGTGCAAACACAACATGTTTTCTACCCTTATCTCCAGCAAGTTTATATTTAGCATTCATACGCTCAATGTTTTCCTTAGTGAACTCATGCATTTTTAAAATCAATTCAGCACGTTGTTTAGCATCAAAATTAACCTTCTCCGAAGATGGAAGAGGCAACAAATCAATAGGTGCACGAGGTAGGAAACCATACACAACTTCAAAAGGGCACATCTTAGTAGTAGAATGCAATGAACGATTATAAGCAAATTCAATATGAGGCAAGCATTCCTCCCACATTTTCTTATTATTCTTCAAAACAGCCCTAAGCATAGTAGACAACGTTCTATTGACTACTTCAGTTTGTCCATCAGTTTGGGGGTGACAAGTAGTACTAAAAAGCAGTTTAGTCCCCAACTTAGCCCATAAACATCTCCAAAAATGGCTAAGAAATTTAGTATCATGATCTGAAACAATAGTATTTGGCACACCATGCAAGCGAATAATTTCACGAAAGAACAAATCAGCAACATTAACAGCATCATCGCTTTTATGACATGGTATAAAGTGTGCCATTTTCTAAAGTCCGAACAAGAGCATATAATTCTTTATCATAAGTAGAATAATTCAGACTAGGCCCACTCAATTTTTCAGAAAAGTATGCAACAGGTTTGCCATCTTGTAATAACACACCTCCTAATCCAATTCCACTAGCATCACATTCAAGCTCAAAAGTCTTATTAAAATCAGGAAGTTGGAGTAAAGGAGCATGTGTCAACTTATCTTTCAATACCGTGAAGGCTTCTTCCTGTGCGGTACCCCAAACAAAAGGCACATCCTTCTTTGTAAGCTCGTTGAGAGGTGCAGCAATGGTGCTGAAATCTCTCACAAAACGCCTATAGAATCCAGCGAGGCCAAGAAAACTCCTCACTTGTGTGACCGTTTTGGGCTGCGGCCAACTCTCAATAGCTTCAATCTTGGCTTTGTCAACTTCAATTCCCTGTGGAGTAACAACATAGCCAAGAAAAGATACTCGGTCGGTGCAAAAGGTGCACTTCCCAAGGTTACCAAACAAACGTGCATCACGTAGAGCAATAAAAACAGCACGTAAATGTTCCAAATGTTCTTCCAAAGATTTGCTATAAATCAGTATGTCATCAAAGTAAACTACCACAAATCGTCCAATGAAAGCACGTAAAACTTCGTTCATTAATCTCATGAAAGTACTAGGTGCATTAGTTAACCCAAAAGGCATGACTAACCACTCATATAATCCAAACTTAGTTTTAAATGCTGTTTTCCATTCATCTCCCAATTTCATACGAATTTGATGGTAGCCACTACGCAAATCAACTTTGGAGAATATTGTAGAGCCACTCAATTCATCAAGCATATCATCTAGCCTAGGAATAGGATGACGATAACGAATAGTAATATTATTAATGCCTCTACAATCAACACACATACGTGATGTACCATCCTTTTTCGGCACTAGAATAATAGGAACAGCACAAGGACTAAGGGATTCGCGTATATAACCTTTATCGAGAAGCTCTTGTACTTGACGCATAATCTCCTTCGTCTCCTCTGGATTGATACGGTATGGTGCACGGTTTGGCAGTGAAGCACCGGGAATTAAGTCAATCTGATGCTCAATCCCTCTTATAGGCGGTAATCCCGGTGGCACGTCTTGTGGAAACACGTCAGCGAACTCCTGCAAAATGTTAGTGACAGCAGGAGGCAAAGAGGAAGGCACGTCCTCGAATGAAAATAATGCCTCTTTGCACACAAAAGCATAGCAAACAGATTTGCTGAAATCTAACTCATCAATATCAGATTTGGTGGCAAATAAACATGCACTTTTCAATTTAATTTCAGAAGCAACACTAGATGGTTTATTATTAGGCTTCATTTGTTGCTCAAATTCTTTTGCCACAATCTGATTTTCACTCTTATTCTTCTCCTGTTGTGCTTTATTAGCTCTATTAATATCATCTTTCAAAATGGAATCAGGAGTCATAGGAAGCAAAGTAATATTTTTATCCTTATGAACAAGAGTATAGTGATTGTTTCTACCATGGTGTACAGAATTTTTATCAAATTGCCATGGTCTACCAAGTAATAAGGAACATGCTTGCATAGGTACCACATCACAATCAACATAATCAGCATAT
>NW_025229526.1:12713-21801 GCF_018294505.1 Triticum aestivum | reverse complement strand
AAAGTCAAGATGAGTGATCGTGCGTGGATGTACACCGGTCACACTGGTCAGAACAAATGGAGCACTGAATGGTTCACAAAAACCAAGGGGTTTGTGCGATCCGCATTTGCAAATGGCCAGAGGAAAACCTGGTGCCCCTGTTTACGGTGCGGCAATTGGGAAAAGAGGACAGAGGCTGAAATGGGCAAACACCTGCAGAAGAGTGGTTTTACGCCCGATTATACGGTGTGGACATTTCATGGTGAGTCTGCCCAACGTGACCGAGCTGAGATGGATCGTCGTCGCACCGACGAGCATGGTACCAGGATGGAATACATGGTGCAAGACTTCGATGATGCTTGGGATTCGGACGAGGAGATGGAGGAATCTGCAAAGGCCTTCAATGAAATGATGGAGTCTTCAAAACGTCCGCTCCATGAGCACACCGAGCTTTGTCAGTTGGATGCCATCTCACAAGTAATGGCTCTGAAGGCTCAGTTCAACTTGGGTAGAGAATGCTACGATGCAATGATGACAGTATTTGGACGCTTTCTACCCAAAGGCCATGTAATGCTGGCAAACCTGTACCAGTCGGACAAAATCCTCCGTGCACTGAAGATGCCCTATGATAAGATACATGCCTGTGAGAAAGGATGTGTCTTCTTTAGGCTTGACTATGCGGACTTGAACTATTGTCCCATTTGCAAGTCTTCCAGGTATGTTGTGGTAGACAACGGTATGGGTGAGAAGACACAGACCAAAATCCCCGTTAGTGTTCTTCAGTATATGCCAATCGTACCAAGACTTCAACGTCTTTTCATGGTCGAAGAGACGGCCAGACAGATGACATGGCACAAAACGGGCAAAAGAACCGGACTAAATGCAGATGGGAATCTGATGATTGTACACAAATCGGATGGTGTTGCGTGGAAAAAGTTTGATGAATTGCATGCTGACAAAGCAGCAGATCCGAGGCATCCTCGAGTCAGCATCAGCACGGATGGGTTCAGTGTGTTTGGTATGATGGCAGCCCAATACAATTGTTGGCCCGTATTTGTCTTTCCACTCAATCTCCCCCCCGGACAGATTATGCAAAGAAAGAACATTTTCCTGACGTTGATAATTCCAGGGCCCAACTATCCGGGGAAAAATATGAATGTGTACATGCAGCCGCTTAAGGACGAATTGCAAGAAGCCTGGGATAATGGGTTCAAGACATACGACGCCTATAGCAAACAGAACTTCATAATGCGTGTCTGGTACATGTACTCGACACATGACTTGCCGGCGTATGCGCTATTCGTTGGCTGGTGTGTGCATGGAAGGTTCCCGTGCCCCACATGCAAGGGAGCTCTTGAGTTTCGTTGGCTTCAGGCCGGTCGCAAGTTTTCTTGCTTCGACATGCAGAGACAGTTCCTGAATCCTCGCCATAAGTTCAGGAAAGACAAGAAGAACTTCATCAGAGGTAGAGTTGTCAAAAACTCTGCACCACCTGCATTGACAGGCCAACATACCTTGGATCAGTTAAACGCTCTCGAGCCAGATCCAGAGCGTCCAGGGTACTTCAAGGGGTATAATTCTGAGCACGCCTGGACTCACAAAACAGGCTTATGGGATTTGCCTTACTTCAAAGACCTCCTTTGCCCACACAACATCGATGTGATGCACACTGAGAAGAATATCGCTGAGGCACTTTTGGGTACATTGTTCGGCATAGATGGGAAGTCAAAGGATAATACTAAGGCTAGAGTCGATCTGGAGGCGCTATGTGATAGGCCGTTACAAAACATGGAAGAACCGAAAGGAAAGCAGAACTGGACGAAGCCAAAGGCATGGTTCAATCTTGGAAGGCCAGCTATGAGGGAAATTATCTTGTGGGTGAAAATGCAGTTGATGTTCCCCGATGGGTATGCAGCGATTCTAAAGAGGGGGGACAGTCTTGATAAATTGAAGATATTTGGTCTCAAGAGTCATGATTGGCACATATGGGTTGAGCGGGTAATGCCGGTGATGTTGCGTGGCTTCATCCCTGAGGATGAATGGCTAGTACTGGCAGAACTCAGCTATTTCTTCCGTGTTCTTTGTGCGAAAGAACTATCGCCTGGCGTGCTAGAAGAAATGGAAGAGTTGGCGCCGGAGTTGATCTGCAAGTTAGAGAAGATCTTTCCACCGGGCTTCTTTAATCCAATGCAACATTTGATTTTGCATCTCCCGACCGCGGCAAGATTGGGGGGGCCCGTGCAAAATCGTTGGTGCTACCCAACTAAGAGGATGCAGAAGACGCTTCGACAAAAATGTAAAAATAAACATAGAATTGAAGCATCGATGGCTGAGGCATTCATCACTAAGGAGGCGGCAAACTTCGTGACAGCACACTACGAAGCCAAAAATCGTCATTTGCATAATCCGAAGCCTCGGTACAATGCTGACGACCCTAAAAAAGGGTGGATCCAACCTCAGCCTATTCAAAGGGAATCTCGCACCAGCCAGTGTTTCAAATCTAGTATCTTTGGATAACGAACAATGGCGGACCATTTCGTTGTATATCTTCAACAACCTGATAGAAGTGTGGCCGTACATCGAGTAAGTTCTCGGTACATTGTTTCGCAACTTCTATTTCCTTTGAACTGCTCTTATTCCTGGATATTTCATACAGTCGATACGTCGCCTTATTCTCGAATGGAGCGGTGATCCAAAAGGATTCTGTCGAAGAGTATGAGCTTCTCGCAAAGCAAGGAGGCGGCTATCCCGGTTTCATCTCTTGGTTCAAACAAACGGTAATTTCTATTAGACAATTTCATTTCATTCGATAATTTGTGCGTAATGCAACAATCCTTTCATATTAAACTTGTAGGCTAATTCAGAGTCTCTGGACGCCGAATTGAGACAAGTCGCTAATGGTTTTGACTATAAGGTCCGTTCATTTGACAAATACGACATCAACGGGTATCGCTTTCGTACCTATGGCAAAGAGCTATCTATGGCCGACCGAAAGTCTACAAATTGTTGTGTATCTGCTATCGGCGAAGGAGGTACCGAGTATTATGGGAGAGTTGAAGCAATTTATGAACTTCTATTCTATGGTGAAAACCCACCGAATGTCGTAGTCTTCAAATGTTATTGGTTTTAGCCGAAGGAGACTAGAAGGACTCATGAACATATAGGGCTAGTTGAAATCAACCAAAGCACCCATTTAGATGTTCCTGATGTCTATATTACGGCTCAACAGACGACCCAAGTATTCTATCTACCGTGGGCCTGCCAAACTAATCCAGATCTGAAAGGTTGGGATGTCGTTTATGAAGTGCCGCCACGTGCTAGACTATCTCCCCCAAAGGAAGAGGATTATGAACCTCACATTAACCCAGACACATATGAAGGAGAATTCTTCCAAGAGACACGTCTTTCCAAAAAGCGTTTCAAGAACCGCTATACTTCACCCCAAAACATTGAAGTAGACAGCGACAGTGAATCCGACATCACCCCAAAGGAGGAACAAGAAGAGCCGGAACAAGAAGAGGTTACTACTGCGGATGACCTACCATTGCTTGACCGATTATGTCAAGGTGGCCTTCCAGAAGTTGATGCCACTGAACTCTATGAGCCCGTCATTGATTATAGTGATGATGATGATTATGAATTTATTGATGATAGTGATCGAGATTATTAGTAGTGTCAGGTATTAAATTTTTTATGTTGTACTTGATGATGATACACTTAAGTGATACACATATTATTATTCATGTCGGTCTTTTTTTATGTTGTACTAATTTCGTTTACTGTTTGTCATGGCAGGTGTTGAAAGATGGTGGGCGCTGGTCGGGAGCGCGCCAAGGCCCCTTCTTCGTCGGCGCGTGGTGTGAGGTCTTCCATTCCAGACGCACCTCTCCGTCGAGCGTAGGTGGACAGTATGGCGACACCGCCGGGCCCTTCTTCGTCGACCGCGGTGCCCAGCAGGGGACGAGGTAGGAAGAGAGGAGGTGGGGCACGTGGTCGCGGGGGAGGAGGTAGGGTGACTGCTACGGCGCCTTCCTCGCCGCCACCCCCAGCTGTTTCACCCGAGCACGTGACTGCTAGGGTGGACTCGTCCGAGGAGGAGGCTACACGGACTCCGGTCCATGAGCCTCCGGTCACGGGTCTTGGGCTCACGAGCCTCGGGTCGACTGGCCTTCGGCCCACGAGAGTTCGGCCCACGAGACCCCGGAGGAGCACACGTCTGGATGGGGTACCTGGCCGGATCAGCCCGAGGAGCCGAGTGGCCATGCTGATGATGGCGGGGAGCCGACTGATATTGAGGAGGAGGGGGGCACCGTCTACCAGCGTGGTGCTACACGGCTCCCGTACGTGCCGGTGACCCGCGAGCAGAGGTGGTTGATTTTCCCTGATGGGGAGAGGTAAGTGCATTTAATATTTTTGTACCTTCTTCATTCACGTTTCTTCAAATAACTAATGTGTTGGCCTTGTCATGCTGCAGGGGTTGGGACCACCATCATAGTGTCCGCCGGCCCAACTCCGTCCTTGGAGTTCTTTGCCGGCAAAACTTCCCGGGGTTTGTCACGTTGCCTGGTGAGGGTCGGCTTCCAGAGCTTGGATTGAGCTGGGAGCACTACTTGGCTGCCTCGGCCCCGCCGGATGAGATTATCGACGGTGTCTTGTGCGACACGAGGGCAGACATGGTGATCAGAAAGTTCTGGGTAATTTCTCCTTTACACATTTAAAAATCTTCAACTAGCTAGTTATTAATTGTACTAATCAATATTGTCTCATTTGATTGCAGACATTCTACAGGTGTGAGGAGGGATACGAGGAGGACGCGGCACATGTTATCGAGAACGTCTGCAAGCGCCTACTACAGAACTTACGACACGAGGCTCGGGTGCAGGCTGTTCGAGACTACTACGCCTTGCGTGGTATCAAGAAGACCAAGCCGGCGTGCTGCGATAAGTTCCTGAGTAAGGAGCAGTACATGAAGGTAATTCTTAAGGCCTTCTACTTAAGTTCCTTCATTTAGTAATTCTTAGCCGTAGCGTTCAATTTTCTATTTGCTAACTTAGGCGCCTCCGAGATGGTGTGCGGATCGGATGGATTGTTGGGAGGTGTTGGTCAATGAGTGGTGCTCAAAAGAATGGCTAGCCCTCCACAACGAGGCCAAGGACAAACGTGCCCAAATGGAAGGTGTGCCACACTATCAAGGCAGCTCCAACTTATATCAGTTCGGGCGGAACTGGGTATGTGGTTTGCTTCATGATTCATGCAATTCATTCATCATGCTAGCTTGAGCCCTTTAATTACTAATTTACATTGTTTCTCTCTTTCAGGCACACCACAATAAGGTGGATAAGGTGCCAGAGGTGTACAACCTGTATGCCATGGACCACACTGCCTCTTTCAAGAAAGTCAAGGCATTATCTTAGTCTGACCTCGATGATGCAAACAACTTCACCAACATCTCCTCCCACAACAAGCTCGTGAGATATAGAGATGAGGGGAAGGCGAGGAAAGGGGAGGGCTTTAACCCGAGCCAGGGTCCCATTGATCCAGAGCTGGTGATGATATCTGGTGGCGGGAGGTCCCATGGCACCATAGCCATTGGAGATGGACTTATCCGTTGTCCTAGCACTCTCCCGGAGATCAAGGCGCGCCAGTCGAGCTCCGCTCCCGAGATAAGGCCTCGTGAACGGCCAGTGCAACTCGCCATCAAGGTTAGTGATACATACTCAGCTATCTTTCTCCATTACATTGTGTGCGCTTCCATCAATGATTAGAAATGGTCATGTGAGTGGTGTTGCAGGCTGCTATACAGAGTGAGAGAGATAGAATGGAGAAACTTCTGGCGGAGGCGGCGGAGAGGCAGCGGGAGTTGGAGGACAGTTCGACAAAGATGTTGGAGGAGGAGAGGGCACGGAATGACATGCAGGCAAGGGCCATGTACGAGCTCCTTGTGGTAAGTTTCTTCTGCAGATTAGCCAAAACATTCATGTAGTGTTTGTCTCATTACTAACTAGTATGACTGAGTCGTCAAAACCAAATGTGCAGTCTGTGTGCGAGAAGACCGGTCAGACCGCTCCCCCGATGCCAGTGATTGCTCCTGGGACCACAGTGAGTTTAATTTGAATGGACATTACTTGCTAGTCTTAACATTTGAGTGTCATCATGCTAACAAGACATTGGAAATGATCTTTGGTGCAGCGTAACTCCAGACAAGCATCGCACGATCCTTCTCCAGCTACCGACACGAGCCAGCCCGCTCCTACACCTCCTGGATCATGGTAAGTTTATCTAGTGTTTTGCTTAACACATGCATAAAGACCTAGACTTAGCTTTATTTCCTCCAATGCTTACCATAATGACCTAGACTTAGCTTCTTCTCCTCCAAAATAACTTAATAAGCTTACTGACCTCCAAAACCATCCATTTTACCTAAGTTAGCTCTAAAACGATCTGTACTTAGCTTACTTATATCAAAAATTGCATAATTAGCTTAGTTAGCTCATAAACGATCCATTTTACCTAAGTTAGCTCTAAAATGACCCATTTTACCTTGGTTAGCTTATAAATGATCCAGTTCATCCAAGTTAGCTCAAAAATGACCCATTTTACCTAGATTAGCTCCTAAATGATCCATTTTACCTACGTTAGCTTTAAAATGACCCATTTCACCTAGGTTAGCTCCAAAATGACCCATCTTACCTAGGTTATCTCATAAACGATCCATTTCAACTAATTTAGCTCATAAACGATCCATTTCACCAAGTTAGCTCAAAAACGATCCATTTCACCTAAATTAGCTCTTAAATGATCCATTTCACCTAATTTAGCTCAAAAATATCCGTTTCAACTAAATTAGCTCATAAATGATCAATTTCACCTAAGTTAGCTAAAAAACGATCCATTTCAACTAAGTTAGCTCATAAATGATCCATTTCACCTAAGTTAGCTAAAAAACGATCCATTTCACCTTAGTTACCTAAAAACGATCCATTTGACCTTAGTTAGCTCATAAACGACCCATTTCAACTAAGTTAGCTCATAAATGATCCATTTCACCTTAGCTAACTCATAAACGACCCATTTCAACTTAGTTAGCTCATATATGATCCATTTCACGTAAGTTAGCTCATAAATGACATACTCTTCTTGTTCTAGTCTTCTTCTTGTTCTACTCTTCTTGTTCTAGTCTTCTTATTCTAGTCACCTATTTCTAACTTTCTTATTTTGCCATTTTGCAGATTTCATTCACTTCATGGAAGCTAGCTTGCTATGGAGTGCTTGTTTTTTCTTTCATTCTCTTCAATTATTCTTCTAGCTTGCTATGATGGAACTTGCTATCTTGATGTATGCATTGTAATATGTATGGATGGAACTTGCTTATGTATGAATGGATGGAACTTGCTTATGTATGAATGGATGAAAGTTATGTGCTGGATATGTGATATGTTTGCTGTTAAATAGGCCTGTGAAATATATCTATATATGTCATATATATTTGCTGTGAAAATTGTTGGATTTAATAAAAAACAGAAAAAAGAGCCAATATGCAGGCTCTTTGCCGTCTGCCACCGACGGCAAAGCGCTCTTTGCCGTCTGCCGCGGACCGCAAAGAAGCCACGTGGCATCCAGCTGTGCTTCCTGGGAGCTGACCCATTTGGTCAGTTTGCCGTCAGTGGCAGACGGCAAAGAGTAAACAATTTTGCCGTCAGCGGCGGACGGCAAAGGCCTGCCATGTAGTGACGTGTAGCTGACATCATACGGCTGACGGCAAAGACACTAGAAATTTTGCCGTCAGCGGCGGATGGCAAAGGCCTGCCGTTAGCCACTTATCGGACTGACAGCGCAATTATTGCCGTCTGCTCTCTTTGCCGTCCGCTGCAGACGGCAAAGGCCCTCTGTCGTCAGCCGCCCGGAAGCAGACGGCAAAGTAGCTCTTTACCGTAGCCTACTTTGCCGGAGCCTTTTGCCGTCCGCCGTTCATGCCTTTGCCATCCGCCGTGGCAGACAGCAAAATAGCTGATTCCTGTAGTGCAAGTGATCTCTGATCTTCTCATACACGCCGATGAATTCTAGTGTCTCTTCTTTGTCGACAAACGTTTTCAGCTCATTCTTCCACCTCCTGAATAGGTCTGCCATCTTCTTAAGAGCATGAGACTTGATTAATTGCTCTTTAACTGGCATCTCCGGATCCTCCTCTGGCGGTAGGGTGAAATTTGCCTTCAGCTCAGTCCAAAGATCATCTTTCTGCATATCATTGACATAAGACACCTAAGGGTCTTCCTTCTTAGGCTTATACCATTGGTGGATGCTGATCGGGATCTTGTCCCTAACAAGAACCCCGCACTGAGCAGCAAATGCTTCCTTTGTCCGGATGGGTTCAATCGGTTGGCCGTCGCGCGCGATTGCTGTGATCTCAAACCTTTCATCCGAGCGCAACTTTCTCTTCGGGCCTCGTCTCTTTACCGAAGTTGTGCTCGATCCGGATGGCTAGAAAAAAGAAGAAAGGCGAGAGTTAATTAATATGTGTACATACCAAAACAATGAATGCATCAATTAGCTAGTCAACACAGGCTTAACTAATATATTTACCTGGCCTGCTTCTTCAACGCCGGAGCCATCATAATCATGTCTTTCCTCCTCCACTCTTCGATCACCGTAGCCTGCTTCTTCACCATGTTCTTCCAGACCATCATTGTCGTTAAGATACGACAAGATATGACCTCCGGCTAAGATTATGTCCCCCAACACCTCTTCTGCTTCCTCGTCTCGTCCGTGCTCCATTGTTTTTGCAAATATTACAACATGGCAATTATTACACAAACATGACAGCAGGTGGATATATTAGTGCAAACATAGACCTAGCTTATTCTGGGTTTGGGGTGGCCTCGGCAACGCTTCAAGGGTAGGGGCGCGGTGGGAGGGGGTAGGAGACCGACATCGTTTTCTTTAGGGTTTGGGTGTCCTCGAGAGTTTTGGTCGAGCGAGAGGGCCCGGGGGTGTTCCCGTGGTATAAGTTATCACGGTCGAAGTTATCCGGGAGGGGGTTCTATCGACAATGACGACATACATACATGGGAAAATAATGTTATCGGGGAGGGGGTAGGTCGAACCCCCCCCC
>NW_025229526.1:11446-12520 GCF_018294505.1 Triticum aestivum | reverse complement strand
CCCCCCCCCTCGTGTTGAAGTTATCGGGACACGGGGTATATCGACAACGACATATCCGATAAAAAATAAGAAGACGAAGAAGAAATAAAAAGAGGAGAAGAAGATATTAATATAGGAGAAGATTGAAGAAAAAAAGAGGAAATAAAAAGAGGATAAGAAGAAAGGAATAGAGGAGAAGATCGAAGAAAAGAAGAAGAAAAAAAAAGAGGAGAAGAAGAAAGGAATAGAGGAGAAGAAGAAAAAATAGAAATATCTATTTTTTCTTCTTCTCCTCTATTCCTTTCTTCTTCTCCTCTCCTTTTTCTTCTTTTTTCCTCTTCTTTTTTATTTCTCCTCTTCTTCCTCTCCTCTTCTTCTCCTTTCTTCCTCTTCTTATTTTTGTTTTTCCTCTAAAAATGTAACTTTTTAAAAATGTAACTTTTGCATATATAAATTTTTTCCATGGATCATCATTTCTCATATATATCCATCTATAGCCACATACGTATATAACTGGAAAAAAATGCTATGAACAAAAATACATATATACTTGGTAAATATTCTATGAACATCGTTTGTCATATATATCAATGCATACGTCCATGGATCATCATTGCTCATATATCCATAGTCATATATAAAAACTTTATGTATATGAACAAAAAAATTTCTATGAACAAAAGACTTTCTATGAACAATTTTTTTTTACATATTTAGCACAATCTAAATTTTCCTATCTCCTTTACAACCACAAAAATTAACATCATTAACTCTTTTACAACCACAAAAATCTAACCATCATTTTTGACATTTTTGACATATTTAGCACATTCTAAATTTTCTTAACTTTGATGTATTTTTTACAAACTTTTCTAAAAATCTAACTTATGCATATATGTATTTTTAAAACATCATACAATTGAAAAAATACATACATACATACAAAAAACATGTAAAAAATACATACATACATATATGACCATACATAAAAAATACATATATCTAAAAAATACATCGGGGCAGGAGCGGCGCGCGGCGACGACGTCGGGCGAGGGCGACGGCGACGGGCGAGGGCGCGGCGACGGCGAGGGCGCG
>NW_025229526.1:8216-8646 GCF_018294505.1 Triticum aestivum | reverse complement strand
TTTTCCGGTAGAAGCCCCCTCAATGCAACCGGAAGCAGTTGCATCATAATCACGTGGCAATCATGAGACTTTAGGTTCTGGAACTTTTTCTCTGGCATATTTATTATTCCCTTTATATTCGACGAGAAGCCAGTCGGGACCTTCATACTGAGCAGGCATTCAAAGAAGATTTCTTTCTCTTCTTTCGTAAAAGCGTAGCTGGCAGGACCTTCATACTGCTTCGGAGGCATGCCGTCTTTTTCATGCAAATGTTGCAGGTCCTCCCGTGCCTCAGGTGTATCTTTTGTCTTCCCATACACGCCCAAGAAGCCCAGCAGGTTCACGCAAAGGTTCTTCGTCACGTGCATCACGTCGATTGAAGAGCGGACCTCTAGGTCTTTCCAGTATGGTAGGTCCCAAAATATAGATTGCTTCTTCAACATGGGTGCGT
>NW_025229526.1:0-7090 GCF_018294505.1 Triticum aestivum | reverse complement strand
AGGTACACATCAATGTCGTTGCCGGGTTGCTTAGGGCCTTGGATGAGAACTGGCATCATAATGAACTTCCGCTTCATGCACATCCAAGGAGGAAGGTTATACATACATAGAGTCACGGGGCCAGGTGCTGTGATTGCTGCTCTGGTCCCCGAAAGGATTAATGCCATCCGCGCTTAAACCAAACCATACGTTTCTTGGGTCAGCTGCAAACTCAGCCCGGTACTTTCTCTCGATTTTTCTCCACTACGACCAGTAAGCGGGTGCTCTCAATTCCCGTCTTTCTTACGGTCCTCACTGTGCCATCGCATCAACTTGGCATGCTCTTCGTTTATGAACAGACGTTTCAACCGTGGTATTATAGGAGCACACCACATCACCTACACAGGAACCCTCTTCCTAGGGGGCTCGCCGTCAACATCACCAGGGTCATCTTGTCTGACCTTATACCGCAATGCATTGCATACCGGGCATGCGTTCAGATCCTTGTACGCACCGCGGTAGAGGATGCAGTCATTAGGGCATGCATGTATCTTCTGCACCTCCAATCCTAGAGGGCATACGACCTTCTTTATTGCGTATGTACTGTCGGGCAATTCGTTATCCTTTGGAAGCTTCTCTTCAATATTTTCAATAGCTTCTCAAATCCTTTGTCAGGCACAGCATTCTCTGCCTTCCACTGCAGCAATTCCAGTACGGTACCGAGCTTTGTGTTGCCATCTTCGCAATTGGGGTACAACTCTTTTTTGTGATCCTCTAACATGCGATCGAACATCAGCTTCTCCTTTTGACTTTCGCATTGCGTGCTTGCATCGACAATGACCCGGCGGAGATCATCATCATCGGGCACTGGTTCCTCTTGATCTTCAGCAGCTTCACCCGTTGCAGCATCATTGGGCACATCGTCTGGTTCCTCTTGATCTTCAGCAGCTTCCCCCGTTGCAGCATCACCGTATTCAGGGGGCACATAGTTGTCATCGTCCTCTTCTTCTTCGCCGTCTTCCATCATAACCCCTATTTCTCCGTGCCTTGTCCAAACATTATAGTGTGGCATGAAAGCCTTGTAAAGCAGGTGGGTGTGAAGGATTTTCCGGTCAGAATAAGACTTCGTATTCCCACATGTTGGGCATGGACAACACATAAAACCATTCTGCTTGTTTGCCTCAGCCACTTCGAGAAAATCATGCATAATGTACTCGGAGGTGTGTCTGTCACCGTACATCCATTGCCGGTTCATCTGCGCGCATTATATATAATTAAGTGTGTCAAAAACCATTACAGAACATCATGAATAGATAATTAAGTGAGCAAATTAATAGAAGTTCATCATCACATTAAAACCAAAGTACATACATAGTTCTCATCTAACAACATATAGCTCTCCAGAGCATCTAATTAATTAAACCATACATTGAAACTATGTAAAACATTTCAATGCGAAAACAAATGCGATCATAATCGCAACCAAGGTAACAATTGATCCAACGGCATAATGATACCAAGCCTCGGTATGAATGGAATATTCTCTAATCTTTCTACTCTTCAAGCGCATTGCATCCATCCTGATCTTGTGATCATCGACGACATCCGCAACATGCAACTCCAATATCATCTTCTCCTCCTCAAATTTTTTTATTTTTTCCTTCAAGTAATTGTTTTCTTCTTCAACTAAATTTAACCTCTTGACAATAGGGTCGGTTAGAATTTCTGGTTCAACCACCTCCTAGATAGATAAAATCTATGACACGTTGGTCGGCATAATTGTCATCAACAAAAAAGAACCAAATAGTTATAAAAAGATAATATATACCACATCCGAATCATAGACAGGACGAGGGCCGACGGGGGCGGATAGCAAAACCATCGCACTATATAATAAGAAGGAATAATAAAAGTAACAAAATTAGACATGTATCTATCTGAAGTAAGAATTTTTTTTCTTTCAGAAAGAAGATAAGAACAAGAGGCTCACCACGGTGGTGCTGGCGATGAGATCGGCGCGGGCGATTGACGGCGGTGAAGACGGGGACAGGACGTGACGAACCGCTAAACCTAGACAAATCTCGGGGAAAATGGAGCTCGGAGGTCGAGTTTCGAGAGGAGAAAGATTAACTAGTGTGGCTCAGACATTTCATCGAACACCTCATGTGCATAGGAGGTGAGCTAGAGCACCCAAATGCCCTCCCCTCGACGGCCAGAAAAAATAGAGCACTGTGGAGTGCTCTGCTGCAGCGATGGGGTATATATAGGCAGCTCATTTGTCCCGATTCGTGGCTAGAACCGGTACTAAATCCGGGCCTTCTGTCCCGGTTCATGCCAAGAACCGGGACCAATGGTTGTGGGCCAGGAGCGAGGCCCATTAGTCCCGGTTCGTGCCTCGAACCGGGACAAATGGTTCCATACGAACCAGGACCAATGCCCACGAGGCCCCGGCCGGCCCCCTGGGCTCACGAACCGGGACGAATGCCCCCATGGGTCCCGGTTCGTGACTGAACCGGGACTAATGGGCTTGCCATGCCCGAACGAAAGCCCTGTTTTCTACTAGTGCATGTGTAGGTCGTACTTGACCAGCCTAGATCTTGGAAAGAGATGTCAACCGAACCGTATCTATGTATAAAACCGTATAAACCGAAGTATAAAAACCGTATAAACCAAAAACCGTATAAACCGAACTGAATCAAACCGAAAAAACCGAATGCACAGGCTGACTTCCAGCACTACATCCTGGCGCTGGGCACGGCCGTCATGATCCCTTCGGTGCTGGTGCCCATGATGGGCGGGAGCGACGTGAGTGCGCCTCTGCGTTTCTTGATTCGCGCCACCCCCCATGGGTTGGCGCCTGGCGTCACAAGTTTCAGTGCCAACAATGTCTGGTGGTGTTCTCGGCTTGCCATCTCGGATGGGTTGCAGGGAGACAGGGTGAGGGTGGTGCAGACGCTGCTATTCGTCACCGGCATCAACACACTGCTGCAGTCGTTCTTCGGGACGCGGCTGTCCACGGTCATAAGCGGCTCCTACGCCTTCCGCATCCATCGTGCAGGACTCGTCGCTCGCGGCCATACCTGACGAGCACGAGGTGAGCAATCATTCATTCACTTTCACATTCTAGTATCCGCACATTCAGAAATTCTTTAATGGTATGGTCTAATCAAAACCATATTTGAGCAGAGGTTCCTCAAGAGCATGCGGGCCATACAGGGGGGCGGTTATAGTGTCCTCCAGTATTCAGATCATCCTTGGTTACAGCCAGCTCTGGGGTATTTTCTCCAGGTACTACCACACACTGTCAAGTACTTGTTGTACTAGTCGCCAACCCGTGCATTCGCACGGCCTAGTTACTAAATACTTTTACATGATAATCTATATACCATATAACTATTTTCTGCGTAAAGTTATATTGGTCGTCCATATGAAAAGTTCTAAAGGATTTGGAACTTGGGGATTCATAGGAGAATTCATTTCCACTAATGAGTTAGGTGGGTGAGAACACAATAGTTATAAGATGTGACCAAAAATAGTAAGTGTGCACTTTAATTCTATATACGATTTTACTCTCCTTTATAATATATAAGGAAGTTTGAAATTATTATTTATCTCATTTCAAAAGTATAAAGAGTTGCCTTACTTGTTAGGTCTAGTCTGTATATTTATATGCTAGGACATCTATACATGTATTGTCTCAAAATGTTAGCATTTGTACCGACTATAGTCCCGTAGGAAAATGTTAAATTGCATGAACTATGGCCTGCTAAGCTAATTATAAATTTTCCTTACTGCTATAAATATTTGTCCCGTAAAATAGTTCATTCTTGTGAGAGTATTAAGAACAGTATTCTCAGATATCTGATCCGCTTGACACTTACGATGGAATGGTGTGAATGAAACAATCAAGCAATACACAACCAATAATTTGAGATTCAACAAACACCACGACTTGATAGGTTTGGAATTTGAAGAAAACCAGAGCATCGGAAAAGCATTTTTTGAATAGCGAAGAACCTTACATATAAGGTATTAGTATCTGCGCACATGAATCACATGTTGGAATACATATAAATTTAAAAGATAGATATATGTACTACATAGACGATAGTCTTAGGTGACAAATTTACTTTTATTGCTGTATGGATTACATAGCAATATTTTGCATTGTTATTGAACAGACGAACCGTGCTCGCTTGGTTTAAACTTAAAAAGGGACATTTTATGAGCACTCGGCCATTCCAATCATGAATCTACAGCTGTTCATAATACAAATGCAAACAAAAATCTTGTGCATTGGGTGATCATTGGCTTACTACAGCTATTGATAATTGATAGTTGTAGGCATGCATTTTAAAAGAATCAAGCCGAGAAATTCTTGTACATATAATTCCTTATTTAATACACAGTCAAATCAGACTTACTAAAACACAAAAAAAATTACGATCCAATATGAAGTACTAACACGCACCATATCAAGAAGCGATACTCACCTTGTTCTATTTTTATCCTTGTCCATGGGGTAGGGAGATTTACAGCTTTACCGACCCCATCGCACATATATGATGACCTATATTATAATGGGGGCAGAAATTAATAACACATTGGAAAGAGATATATTAGTAGCACATATAGGTGCAGTCTTATTAAGGGTTGCAGCTTGATTGGCCCCTCACTGGTGAAGAATAATGCATCGCCATATCCTTAGCATGGTCTGATCGAAAACTGCTAATACATTTCCTTACGTACTTACAGTTGGAAATATGGATGTGGAGTGTCTTGAGCATAACAGTGGTTGTTTTGTTCACACAATACCTCATACAGATAGCGAGTGGGTCCCATGGATAGATGTAGTAGTGATAGTTGGAACATCCAAAAGGACAGGGGCTTAGTGCATGTTAGACTGATGTATTAGCTGTACAATTACAAATAAGATTGCAACCTGCGATATCTCAAAGCTATTAAATGCACCTGCTGGAAAATCTGAGAACCCCACAAAATATAATTTTCACGTTGTTTCTTCAATATAAAATATGCTGCCCTTGGTTAATGTCATGTGTTTAACTGAACAATAAAACACACAATATGCTATGTCAGAAATTTCTAACTCTTGTTTGGTACAATGTCTATGAGAAAAGTGTAGAGAATCTATAGTACATCAGTTCATGCTTGCTAATCTGAATTTAGAAAATAATAATTCTTTCTCTTGTTAATAGTTTCGATTGTATGTATATGTGTGCAGCGGGCGTACAAACAAACGAAATCCAATCGATTACCAAAACATATCAACACATGGTACTCCACATACCAGAGACAGATGTCGCGCACCGGCTGCCCGTATGTAGAAGTTGGCTGCTGCCAGTCCATCTTACCCATGAGGCCATGCCACGATCTGCACCACAAAGGCGCCCGTCGGCATGAAGTGTCAGGAAGACCTCGACGGCTCTTTCTCCGGCGATCACCGGAGTTCTACACGAGAGTGAGTGCGAAGAGGGAGAGAGTCTTTGCGCTGCTCACTTGCCGCAGATTTTCTGTTTCTGCACTTTTATTCAGAGGTTTTCCAACCGAATTAGAACGGAACGCGGAGCTCGTGCGAGTAGTGGACGCCGCCATCCCAGCGCCCCTCGCGCTTCGCCCGCCATGGCGCCTTGACCGTGCTTTCGTGCCATCCCACGATCGGGTCAGGGCACCGCTAAAAGCTCTAACTAAAACCGAGTCGCAGCTCGGGCTTATCTGACGAAACTGAAAAACACTGATGAAACTGAAACCTATCGACATCTAAAAACCTGAACCTGAACTTTGAAGTTTACCCAACAATCACCCCCTAAACTGATCGTTCAGGGTGTTGCCTCGATCATGCCGATGCTTGAGCGCAGGCAGTCGAACACAACCAAGGGGCTTGGTGAGCATGTCTGCAAGTTGAAATTCTGTTGCCACATACTCAAGTTCGATCCTGTTTGTCTCCACGCAATCCCTGATGAAATGATACCTGAGCTCGATGTGCTTCGATCTGTCATGCATCACAGGTTCTTCGCCAGAGAGATTGCGGATTTGTTGTCGACCTTGAGTCTCACTGTCTTCTCTTCCTTTTCTCTGAACTCGCCGAGCAGGCGCGCGAGCCAGATTCCCTGACAGGTTGCTGTGGTAGCTGCGACGTACTCTGATTAGCAGCTGGAGAGTGCCACAATCTTCTGCTTCTGTGACTGCCAGGTTATCACTCCTCCTCCGAGCAAGAACAGGGTCGCCGCCAAGGTCACTGTCGCTGTAACCGGTCAGTTCAGGCTCACCATCTCCTCTGCCATACTTGCAGCCCAGATGCAGAGTGCCGGCGATGTACCTCAAGATGTGCTTGACGGCGGTGCGGTGCTCTTCAGTTGGCGCCTCCATGAAGCGCGAAACGTACCCAACCGAGAAGGTCAGGTCAGGGCGCGTGTGCACCAGATAGCGCAGGCTGCCGACGACGCTGCGGTACTCTGACGCATCCACTGGTGGCGCCGTGCTCTCCTTTGATAGCTTGAAACGAGGCTCCATGGGGATGTGACAAGGTTTGCATCCAGCCATGCCACTCTTCTCCAGGAGTTTCCGTGCGTACGCTCTCTGTGAAATGACGATGCCATCCTCTGCCTGCTTCACTTCGATTCCAAGATAGAAACTCAGCAGACCCACATCAGACATCTTGAACAACTTCTGCATCTCTCCTTTGAACTTGATGATCTCCTCTGTGTCGGACCCGGTGATCACCAGGTCGTCCACGTACACGCCCACGATGAGGCGTGTGGTCGCCGTGCCCCGTGCGTACACCGCGTGCTCTGACGGACAGCGCGTGAACCCCAGCTTGCTCAGACATGTATCCAGCTTGGTGTTCCACGCTCTGGGAGCCTGCTTCAGACCGTACAGCGCCTTGTTCAGGCGCAGGACAAGATGCTCCTTGCCGGCGACCACAAATCCCGGTGGTTGCTGCACATAGACTTCTTCCTGGAGCTCGCCGTTCAGGAACTCCGATTTGACCTCCATGTGATGAACGGCCCAGACCGCATTCGCCGCGAGTGCCAGCAGCACCCGTACTGACTCGAGGCGCGCTACTGGGGCAAACACCTCATCGTAGTCGATG
>NW_025229525.1:8112-21807 GCF_018294505.1 Triticum aestivum | reverse complement strand
GTCCTTGAAAAACATGGTGGTGTCGGCGAAATCAGACAACACCCCACTTATATTGGTTGTACAACCAGTGACACAAAACATAGGACCGACTCCAACAGACTGTACCCATACTTCACTGGCCACACCACTAGCCCCACCACACAGGACCTGCACTCCAGCAAAAGGCATACCAATTTCATTTGCCATAGCACCAGCTGTACCACAGAAAAATCCCACTCCAGTAAAAAGTACAACAAGTCCACCGGCCGAAGACCTATCCGAACTGCAAAGACAGCCAATTCCTGCAGATTGGAACCCCATTCCATTTATTCCTAGTTTAAAAGACAATGCTTTCAATGTTGTTAGGGACTACATGCATATATTCCCATCATGGGAAGATTATTGTGAAGACAAACACCATTTTCACATCTTCCTGTCCAACTTACGTGTAAGTGCTATTATTCATGGTTATTATTTTCCTGTTTTCTGCTGATTAAACACATCAATGATTTACATTACATTGTTGTAACTAGGCGAGGGTCAATCTGGATAGTCATGACGAGCAAAGCTTGCTTGTGCTTTTCAAGGAAGCATTGCAGCAGTATCAGTGTTACCTGAGGAAATCACACTTTGATGGCACTGGTCTATGAAATCACATGACAATTTGAACTTCTACTTCTCCGCATGTGCCTTACGGATCTTTTTTGCAGGAAATCTGCTCGAAGAAGAATTCCGGTTTGACAAGAACGACAGGATATCGCAAATATGCTGCCCGCTTCCTTGCTATTGTTAGTACCTGTTGTCCTGTATCACTGTACTTGCATACATACCTGGTTCATTATGTGACAGCAGTATGCATGATAGCTTGCTTATCAATTGTTCGCTCCAAATTATCTGATCTGTATGAATGGTTACATTAGTGTAGAATATATCCAATGCCAATATTTTTTTAGCTCAGCATTGTTCTTGTAAGTACATGATGTCCTTTATCAGTGTACTTATAATGACAGGTAGTTGTTCATGTACCATCACTCTGCAGCTTATTTTCCTTTGCCCTCCATTTTCTACATTTACTCTTACCATAAGGTTGGTACTGAAGAAGTTTAGCTATGCATTGCTCTTGGCTGTACCTTTTGCCTGTATCGCTGCACTTACATTCATAGCTACTTGGTTATGTAGCATCACTCTTCATCTTATCTTAAATATTCTCCATTTTTTGTATATTATCACATCTATATTTACTCTTAACAAAATGTAGAATAAAGGCAATGCTTTTTAAGAAGATTCTATGGTAAACTTCTTGAATTGCCCCCCCATCAGCATGGACAAGGCCTATATAGAGCCTGTCTTCACCAATAATGTAAGTTTGTCCATCTCAAGCCTTCAAACTTTGTTGTATATATTTGGTTAGGCATGACTGCAACAGCTGTTTATTTTTTGTGTTTGCATCAAATTGCTTGTTTAAAGTTTATTATATGTAGTTCATAAACAAAAGTTCGTCCTTTCTCAATTTAAGTTTTCAGTTGTACAACCAAGTTCCTTCTTCATACCATGTAAATTAAACTATACAGAGCAAGTGATCTTCTTTTGCACTGCATGTATGCTTCTGTTCTTCATCTGTAATCCAGTGGTGTGGTGAACCTACCCACTACAGCACAATGTCATATTCTGCAATGTCTTAACTATGAACAATGTCATATCATTCTACTATTATTTAAACTGTCTCTTTATTTGCCAATCTGAAATGGTATAAATTGACAGCACACTAACCATTGATACTTATGAGCTATTGATCTGTAATCCAGTGGTGCCGTGAAGCTGTCAACTCCTTCACAATGTCATTTCCTGCCATATCTTGACCTGAACAATACCATATTGTGTTAATGCAAATTTAAATTGTGTCACTTTATTCGTCAGTAAGAAATGTGATGAATTGTCAGCACTGATACTTTTATGTGCAAAACCTGTCATATGTTTGCTTGTTTCTCTTTCGGAGTGAGGAAGATATAAGTGTTGAACAAGCGCAGTCTCATCATCTTGCTCAGCTGCTTGCACTGCAGCTCCCCAGCAGGGCTACCTTTCTTGAACTCTATTGAAGTGCTGTCGGTTTTGTATATTATTTTGTCGGCGTGTTTATTTGCACTGGTGGCGATCTTTGATGCCCAGTGTATGTAATCTGCTGTTTGCTTGTGCTTTATTATCATAGTGGCGAACTTTGATGCCCAGTGGATGTAATATGCCGTAATTTCTTTATTGTATAGTATAGGTTTTTTCTTATTCACGATGATGTAGTTATTTTACTGTATATATATCATGTCTTCGCAGTAAACCAGCCAAACCGTAAAATTACGGTACATAATCGGGCCGTCATGCAATCACGATGTAGGTTGGGCCTGAAACGTGCCGATCAGCTCACGGGGCGGCAGCAGCCCGAAATGAAGCCCGGCCCATGATTGTGCGAATCAAATCACAGGCTTTTAACAGGCCGAAAAATTGTCTCGGTCCTTGTTTGGCCCAATCAGATATCGGCTGCGAGCAGGCCGGATGCAAACCGGGTCGTAGTTAGGCCCAACTATATGAGGGGCTTTTAACATGCTGAAATTAATATAGGGCCGAAATGTTAAACGGGCCCTTAATAGGCCAAAACTAATATCAGGCTGAATTACTATGTGGGCCTTTAGCAAGTGGGCCCAAAAGCATAGTGTCCAGTTGATGGGCCGAATTTGATATGGGCCATAATTAGGCCCAAAACCTCTTAAAGGGGCGGACCTGATCTGGGTCATAATTTGGCCCAGAACGTGGTAGGCTTTTAACGGGCCGGATCTCATATGGGCCACTATTAGGCACAGAGCGTGGCAGGCCATTAATAGACCGGATCAAATATGGGCCGGCACTTGGCCCAAAACATGGCAGCCAGTTAACGGGTCGGCCTACTAGGGTCCTCAAAATCTTGTGGGCCTACAGCTGGGCCGGCCCATTAATGTCGGCAAAATCTCGTGGGCCTTTAGTTGGGCCGGCCCATTATGATCCGCAAGAATTTTGTGGGCCTTTACCTGGGCCGGCCTATTATGGCACACGAAAATCTTGTGGGCCTTTACCTGGGCCGGCCCATTATGGACCGCGAAATCTTGTGGGCCTTTAGCTGGGCCAGCCCATTATGGTCCGCAAAATCTCGTGGGCCTTTAGCTGGGCCGGCCCATTATGGTCCGCAAAATCTTGTGGGCCTTTAGTTGGGCCGGCCCATTTAAACTTGTTGGGCCGTGCCACGTGTCGATGTATCATAGGCGCCTTCTGTCCAGTGAGTGGATGACATCTGTCCCGACGATGAGTCGACACGTGTTTCCTCTAGCCAATGATGATTTTACACGTGGAAAATCCCCATTGGTCGGGGATGTTAACGGGTTATCGAATCCAAAACCCGACCCGGTAGCTTAACGGCGTTTCGTTACGATGGATGCCACGTGTCGGTCACCCTTGACGAAAGCACTTCTGTGACGCACGATTTATCGTCATGGAAGTGGACACTTCCGTGATGATAACTTTGGTAATGTCATGGAACACTTCTACAACAGCACAGGTATGACTATCTTGATTCTGTCATAAATTTGTCATGGATGTACATGCATGACAAAAAAAGCGACCTATTGTGACAAACACGTATCATCACGGAAGTGTATTGTTTTTGTAGTGCATGACGACGACGATGAAGTGCCATACACCACAAGAAGAAGCAGGACCACCCTACCTAAAGGATGTCCGTTCAACAGAAGAACTCCATTTGCGAAAAAGAAGGGCAAGAAGATTGTGAAAAGATAGCTAGCTAAGATCAATTGTATTGAAATTGTAGTCTTCATTTCTCAATTGTATTTCGACATATTGAAATGATATTTCTTCTGTTCTAGTCCTCATGAATATTTATTTATGTTTATTCTGGTATACCAATTTTTATTTATGTTTATTTGTAAATAATTCTATGTTTATTTTTTGAACTCATGAATATTTTTTAATATTTTTTGAACTCATGAATATTTTTAAACTCATGAATATTTTTTGAACTCATGAATATTTTTAAATTTCATGACCACTTTTTGAATTCATGAATATTTTTTCATATTCATAAATGTTTTACCAATTCACAAATGAATGCAACTAAAAATCGAAAAAAGTTACTAATAGCACACTAGGAGAAGGTGTGCCATTGCTATCAAGGTGCTTATGGCGCACCCCTAGGACGTGCACCTTTGGTATACCAATTTTTTAATATTTTTAATATTTTTTGAACTCATGAATATTTTTAAACTCATGTATATTTTTTGAACTCATGAATATTTTTAAATTTCATGGGCACTTTTTGAATTCATGCAACTAAAATTCATGCAACTAAATTAGTAATAACTACTTATATCGTAACATTTTAAAATCTATGGTCATTTTCTAAAAAAATATTATATGCAACTAAAAATCCAAAAAAAATTACTAATGGCGCACCAGGAGAAGGTGCACCATTGCTATTGCGGTTTTTATGGCGCACCCCTAGAGGGTGCGCCATTGCTAAGCCTCCCCCCACTAAAATCCCCAATCCCCGATCCCCAATCTCACATCTCTCTCTCAGCCCCGACCCACTGCGTCGCCGCCCCTACCCACTCCGCCGCCGCCCCTACCTGCGCCACCGCCCTGCCTCCTCGGGCCCCCCTCCCCACTTGCCCCCTCATGCTTCCCCTCGCCCTCTCCGCCTTCTCCTCTCCCCCAGATCCGCGTCAACAAGCCGCGCGCGCCGCGCCCATCGCCGGCCACCTTGCACCGCCGTGGCAACCGTCGACCTCATGCCACACTGACGTTCTGCTGTCCCGCGCCGCCGTTCTGCATTTTTCATTGAGGTTAGTCTTCATTCCATTTTGCAAGGGCGTGCCGGCTCGTGGCCCGGGCGGCGACAGGGGCTTCTTCGATTGGGGCTGGTGGCTGATTTCGTGGCTGCTCTCGCAGGGACCAAGGTCGGGTACAGGCCCGAGGTGGTTGTCGGCGGGAAGGACCTGGAGCACGACTGCGGGGCGCACTGTGGGATCGGCTACTTCATCGAGCCGCTCCTTTTGCTCGGGCTCTTCGCCATGTCGCCATTGTCCATTCGTATCAAAGGTGAAGGGCGTTTGCTTACCCTATTTCTGCTTGAGGTCAATTGATTCATTGCCATGTTCTCTACTAGAACTCTGTAATTGCGATGCTATCTGAGCCAGAGGTCGTGCGATTAGGTTGTTCTAGATAGAATTATTAGCTAGCCAGTCTGATTCATTGTTCGGTGCAATGGGTTGTTTCAGTTAGTGTATATGTGTGACTTATGTGAGTGGACTCTGTTCTGGTGTGGACTGTTTTCAAAAAGGTGGTTTTATATGTGTGACTTATTGGTTTTCACAAAGCTTGTTCTTGGGCTAAGTTACTTTCTGTTGGTTGCTGAGCTAAGTTTTAGCATATCTTGGCACAGGCACGGATGCCACAAACACACTGCCATGATCATTTTGTGGTTTTAGCATATCCAAGGAGGTGTTTGTTATTTAGGTGGTGGTAGCTTTCTAGTTGTGTTAAAAGGAGGAGTAATAAGAGTAAGAAAGCAAAGCATTATGGCTTTGTGGTGGTCTCTTTTTGGAGATGGTGTCATGCAGCTCCTCCCTGGATGCTGATGCTGAGAGGTGTCTCTTTTTGGAGATGGTGCGCCGCCGCTCTCTACTGCTTGCTGCCACTCTCTACTGCTTCCACTCCATCTCCTTGCACCCCTGATGTTCCTCCTCAGAGTCTGAACCTCAACTTCTTGCTGTTGCTATCTCTCTCAATCTATTCTCTAAATTTCAGTGAACATTGAGAAGTGTATTTGATGTAAGGTTCAGATCTGACTAGCACCGATGACAAAAATGCCTTCTACCTAGATCAGCAAGCCAAAATATTTGTGAGGTGTAAATAAGCAATTTTCTCCTTTTATTTTAGCTAGATAAGAACCACAGCTAATGCACTCTAGATATACTTATCATCTTGTTTCAAAGATTGGCAGAATATCTTATTTTAGCTAGCTAAGCAATTTTCTCCTTTTATTTTAGCTAGATAAGAACCATAGTTAACAAAGATTGGCAGAATATCTTGTTTCAAATATAGCCTATGCATGTCTTGTTTTCTGGTTATGGATATTGTATAGTATTGCATATCTTGTTTTTTTGTAATATAATGCTTACCAAAGGTTTCAATATTTTTCTGTTACCATTGTTCTTTGAGCATAATTCTTTTTCATTTCCTACTATTCTTTTTCATTTCCATTTATATGTGTGAACTTTTATTTTGTCCATATGAAAGCAGAGGACCATATGGTCTATGGCCTTTTCATCCGTATGAAAGTAGAGGCACATTGTGGTGCTGCTTTGTTTCTGTGATCACATTGAGAAAGACTTGTAAAGATGATGATCATCTTTTACATAAAACAATTTCTGTAAACACGTTAGTAACTTTGCTAGTTTGCTGGGTTTTGTCTCCAACCATCATGTTGTGATGATTTTGCAAGTACCCCGAGAGGCCCTTGAGTTTGCCGGAATGTCGATTAACTTCCGTTCCGGCAAATTCAGGCACTCCATATGTCCTATTTTCAGCAAAGGTCGTGCTAAAATTTTCCGTGAATTTTAGCATGACTTTGCTAAAAATAGGACATATGGGGTACTTGCGACTGATGCATGGGCCGGGGTATCTTAGTACTTAATTAAGTAGGATCAACTGCCTGTTGTGTTATACATATAGAAGTGTGATATCAACTCATAGTTATTACTAATGTCAGTTGCTCGTCATCGATAAACCCTAATCTGGTAGGATGACCTACTAAAAAAGTCCATACCACATATTCTATTTGGATGGCCCTGCTAACCCTTGACCATAAATACTTGAGATGGATGTAGCATGCTTAAAGAAAGAAATGTTTTAGGGTGCCTCGACAAACCCTAAATGATATAAACTTGGATTTTATGGTGCCTCGGCGTCAACAAACCCTAAATGATAAAACCTTAGCTTTTACGGTGCCTCGGCATCGATAAACCCTAAATGATGAAAACTTAACTTAGCATTTAGGGTTCCTCAGCGTCGACAAACCCTAAATGATAAAAGCATAGCTTTTAGGATACCTCGGTGTCGACAAACCCTAAATGATGAGACCATGATAATTCCTCACAAACCAACCCTTAAATAACACTAAGCCATTATACCGTCACCCTTGAAGCCTTGCAGGCATTTGCAGCCCTTAGCTTGTTCGTTCTGTAGATTTCCCAAATTCAGTTTTGTACCACACACCGAAGCCAACTTTTTGGCGACATTCCTCGAGAATTAAGTTATTTGGTCAACTTAGAGATCTTGTTCCTTGACAATAACCAACTTTTTGACCAATTTTTTTTCCTATTTAGAGCAAAACATGGCCCACAACGATGAGGCCGGTAGTTCGGGCAAGGCATTCTGGGAGCTGTCCCAGGAGATGGAGGAAGAACCTCACCGCTATGAGGACACCGCAGAAGACACCGATCCTGACTACACAACCCCTAGTGGCGTCGGGGATGACACCACTGATGGTGCCGCCGAGGATGCCACCACTGATGATGGCAGCGCACACACAGATGGAAGCCAATCGAAGAGGCAACGGAAGGACCGATGCCCGAATGTGCTCGACACCGTCAAGGAGGAATTTACTGAAGTGTCCTCCGAGGGGCATCCAACGACGCCCCCAGAAATAGTCAAGGGGTACGCGGGACAACTCGGCAGCATTCTACGGAGCACCGTCTCGATCAACACCGAGAACCTAAGGCATCGTGACCGAGGGAATTTGCGCAACCTCCTCTTCACGAAGCTGCACGAACGATACAAGTTCCCCGGTGACTTCGCAAACACAAGCCTCGCAGGGAATAAAGTGAATAGTGCCGCCCTCATGAAGATGAGCATGGCCCTGGCTACTTGGAGAGCCGCGATGAAGAGAATGATTCAAAAAGGTGATAGTTATGAGAAGATCAAGGAGAAACATCCTTTGATCAGCGAAGATGACTACCTGGAGTTCAAGATCAAGTGTGAGAGCGACACAACCGTGGAATCAAGTCAGTGGGGGAAAGAGATGCGGGACTTGAACTTAGGGGTCCACAAACTCGGTCTCGACGGTTACAGAGTGGCGGAACCTATATGGGACAAGGAGGACGCGGAGCGTGCCGAGCAAGGCCTACCGCCCCTCTTCGAGAAATACCATGACAAGCAGACCAAGAACTATGTTAGGGCCCGGTACAAGGTGGACCCGGTAACCAAGGAGCTTACCACGGATCCGAAGACCAAGGCGCTTGAGCGTGTTCTGGTAAGGAATACACCCCCGCGTAATTAGCTCCATATGGTTGCATTCTAATTAATGAAGCCTATTTTCTAAATGGTTCACGTTCCTTCTGCAGGACACTGAAAGCAGTAGCGCGGGGTCGTCTCAGAGCTCCCCTTTCGACACCCTTTTAAATAGGGCGTTGGAAGTAATGAAAAACAAGGATAAGCTCAGTAAGCCGTAGTACGCTGGTCGTGTGGCCGACAAAGGCTTGTCCACGAAATGGTCGGAGTACTATACCATTGGGCGAAAGGAGAGAAAGACCAGCTCGGAAAGCCAGGAGCGCGAGGTTCAACAACTCAAGGCACAAGTGGCGCGGATTCCGGAGATCGTCGAAGAGCAAGTGCGAGACCAATTGGGAGCGACGATCACCGCCATTATGCCTACCTTGGTTTCTGGGCCACAGGCATGGATTGCGGGTGGCTAACAGGGGCCGCCCCCGATTCCTAGCTTCACGGGCAGCAACTCGCGCAACACGCCGGCTGCGCCATTGGTGTTTCCGGCGGAGGCGGAATTGGTGTCTCCCGCGGCGGCACCGGCATTGCAGCTTAATACACCCATGTGTGGGAGGAATGCGCCGGCCGGCACCTCGGCAGCAAGCGGCCCCTCCGTCACTTGCACGCCCGCTGTTGGCGGTGCCTCGACATTAGCCGAGCTCGACACCATCACAGTAACTAATTAAGCCTCTCGGCTGATGACTTCATCTCCTTGCCTTTGACTGGGCATCCCTGATGCCCTACATGTTTTCGCAGGGTGCCGCCGACGTTCCATGCACTGTCCTACACTTCATGAATGACGAGTTGGTCGATATCGCCAAGGGAAGAATCGTCCAACCGGGAAGCCGCGTGTTCCACAGTAATCAGATGCCACCCACCGTTTATAGGGTTCAACTAGTTCGGGTGCTGTCGGGCTTCGACGACATGTTACCTCCGTATCGACCCCATGGGGCCGACGAAGATGATGTGATAACCCTCAGCGCCTGCATAAGCTGGCCCACGCTTGGCCGAAGAGTCAGATTCGTTTGGGGGCGGGGGACACCACCCCACAGACAACACTGCCAATCGTGCCGCCGCCAAGCCATGGCAAGACCCCTACAATGCTACCGGACATGCCATACATGGATATGGCACAGGATCCAGACATGCATATGGCATAGGATCCGGATGACGACAACGACGGTACATTTACCAACGTCGATAAGTACTTCAACGAACATGGGTATGGTGATGAATTCTTGGGGCCTCCTTCTCAAGAACCCAACCCTGCAAAAGACGACCTAGCTGGTACCGCGGAGAAACCCAGTTGCAACAGGCGTCGTCTGGCGTTCAGTTCTCAGGAGACGCCTCTAGCTGCCACCTTCACCGAGCTTTAGATAGCCAAGGTGCGAAATATTATCAGCCCCAACACACTCAAGAAGGTTGTCTATGAGCAGAACTCGATCCCATTACAGCAGAAGAAGAAGGGACAGAAAAGAAAGAGTAACAAGGGTGCGAGCCAGCTGGCATCGAGTACGATCCGTGCTCAGGACGGGCCACCTTCACCTAAGGATATCTCGAGGAGGGTGCATGTGGCGGGTAGGCCGATGCTACAGACTAATCTGCTCAATGTTGCAACCGGTTCTATGCGGAGTCTGCATGACAGTGTTCTTTCTTTGGAGAAGCGGCGTCTCCGTGAGAATGATGTGGCATATCCGGTTTTTGTGGCCAAGGTGCCAGAGCGCAAGGGCTTTGTGGATAGCGCCGTCGGGGGTATGATCATCCTGCGGTTTGATGACATCTTCGCTATGTTTAACCTTCATCTATTGCACTACACCTTCGTTCGGCTATTTTTGCTGAGTATGGAGATGCCGATCATTAGAGACAAGACCCCGGACATCATGATAGTCGACCCCTTCTACATGCGTGCCAAGATCTTGGGCAGCACTGGGGACCGGCAAGTCGCGAGTTCATACCTCGAAGGCGTCATTCTGGCAAACCCAGATAAGGATAACTTCCTCGTGCCTTACTTTCCCGAGTAAGTCATCCCCTCACCGCCTTGTAACATATGATTTCTTAGATTTCGATCGTTCTTTTTTTCTAACATTCCGTGTTTTGTGCAGCGACACACATTGCACACTCATCCTCTTAAGCCCGAAATATTCCACAGCCACATATTTCGACTCGGACCGTCAGTCGAAGAAAGACTACACAAATATCAAGAAAGTTCTTGATGATGTTCTCCCCTGCTACGCCAGATCTGGAGGCACCTTCAGCAGGCCAATTCGTAGGTACAGCAAGCACGTGTTCACCCACAATACGACGTTCCCCTGCGTCAAGCAGCCGCCTGACGGTCAGAAGGATGCCTACTACACCCTCCATCACATGCGGGCGATCGTACGGGACCATAATCACCTTCTGCTACCAAATAATCTCAAAGATTGGGCCTCAAGCTTGTCGGCAATCCAGGACGCGGACATCAGACAAGAATTCTTTCGCATCCAGTTGGAGTTTACGGAAATCATCCATCAAGATGTCCTTCGTACCTCGGGGCAGTTCTACCTCAGATATCAACCGTCCAACACTGAGATAGAAACAACGCTACAAATGCAGGCCGACAACGCCCGTGATTTCATGACCATCACGATAGACGGCGGCTTCATCCATGCTCCGGTCCCTGAGTCGAGTCGAAAGTAGTGATGCTATGTGTAGTTCTGAAATATCGATTAGCTCATGTTGTAATTAAACTTCAATGAACTTGTATGTCTCTTTGGTTTGGATAGTCGTTCAACTTATATGTAATCGATGCTATTTATTAGTAGGACCATGAATCGTGCTATTAATGTCTTGCTTTTCTCTTCCGATCCTTTTGTTGCATACTTATATATTGCTTATGTATTGTCTTTGAATTGCTACTAACGTTTTGTTTGGCTAGTGCATAGAGATGTCGTCATATGTCGTGTACAAGGGTAAGGTTCCCGGAGTCTACGACGATTGGGAGGAGTGTTGGAGACAGGTTCACCGTTGAAGCGGTAACAGTTACAAAGGGAACACCACTAGGGCGGAGGCGGAAGCTAGATACACGCGCTACCTAGCGGGAGAGAGGAGGGAGCGGAGGATTAACCGGATGAAGACCAGTTTCATCGTGATGATGCTCATCATGATGACTGCAGCTCTCTTCTATGTGCTGGTAGTTTAGGTGATCGATATCGACTTGTAATGTGAAGACAAACTCGCTACTCGCGGTCTCAAGACTTATAATGTTCTAACTTTGTTAGATCTTTTGAATTCAGAGACTAATATGATGACTTGTATTCGGAGACTAATCTTCTATTGTATTCGATGAATCTGCTGTTTATATGTTGTGCTTTCTTTATTCTGTGCAGTAATATATTTTGTAACCTGTGCAAATATCAAAAAAGAAAAAAAATCCTAATATTTGCTACCTCTTGAGCATTGCGTTGGTTTTCCCCGAAGAGGAAGGGATGCTGCAGCAAAGTAGTGTAAGTATTTCCCTTAGTTTTTGAGAACCAAGGTATCAATCCAGTAGGAGGCTACGCGCGAGTCCCTCGCACCTGCACAAAACAAATAAATCCTTGCAACCAATGCGATAAGGGGTTGTAAATCCCTACAAGGCCACTTACGAGAGTGAGATCTGATAGATATGATAATATAATATTTTTGGTATTTTTATGATAAAGATGCAAAGTAAAATAAAACCAAAGTAAAAGCAAAAGGAAATAACTAAGTATTGGGAGATTAATATGATGAAGATAGACCCGGGGGCCATAGGTTTCACTAGTGGCTTCTCTCAAGAGCATAGGTATTCTACGGTGGGTGAACGAATTACTGTTGAGCAATTGACAGAATTGAGCATAGTTATGAGAATATCTAGGTATGATCACGTATATAGGCATCACGTCCGAGACAAGTAGACCGACTCCTGCCTGCATCTACTACTATTACTCCACTCATCGATCGCTATCCAGCATGCATCTAGAGTATTAAGTTCATGAAAACAGAGTAACGCCTTAAGCAAGATGACATGATGTAGAGGGATAAACTCATGCAATATGATGAAAACCCCATTTTGTTATCCTTGATGGAAACAATACAATATGTGCCTTGCTGCCCCTACTGTCACTGGGAAAGGACACCGCAAGATTGAACCCAAAGCTAAGCACTTCTCCCATTGCAAGAAAGATCAATCTAGTAGGCCAAACCAAACTGATAATTTGAAGAGACTTGCAAAGATAACCAATCATACATAAAAGAATTCGGAGAAGATTCAAATATTGTTCATAGATAGACTTGATCATAAACCCACAATTCATCGGTCTCAACAAACACACCACAAAAGAAGATTACATCGAATAGATCTCCACAAGAGAGGGGGAGAACATTGTATTGAGATCCAAAAAGAGAGAAGAAGCCATCTAGCTAATAACTATGGACCCGTAGGTCTGAGGTAAACTACTCACACTTCATCAGAGGGGCTATGGTGTTGATGTAGAAGCCCTCCGTGATTGATACCCCTTCGGCGGAGCTCCGGAACAGGCCCCAAGATGGGATCTCGTGGATACATAAAGTTGCGGCGGTGGAATTAGGGTTTTGGCTCCGTATCTGATCGTTTGGGGGTACGTAGGTATATATAGGAGGAAGGAGTACGTCGGTGGAGCAATAGGGGGCCCACGAGGGTGGAGGGCGCGCTTGGGGTGGGGGTAGGCGCGCCCCCCTACCTCGTGGCCTCCTCTTTTGTTTCTTGACGTAGGGTCCAAGTCCCCTGGATCATGTTCGGTGAGAAAATCATGTTCCCGAAGGTTTCATTCCGTTTGGACTCCGTTTGATATTCCTTTTCTTCGGAACCCTAAAATAGGCAAAATAACAACAATTCTGGGTTGGGCCTCCGGTTAATAGGTTAGTCCCAAAAATAATATAAAAGTGGATAATAAAGCCCAATAATGTCCAAAACAGTAGATAATATAGCATGGAGCAATCAAAAATTATAGATACGTTGGAGACATATCAAGCATCCCCAATCTTAATTCATGCTCGTCCTCGAGTAGGTAAATGATAAAAACAGAATTTTTGATGCAGAGTGCTGCTTGGCATAATTTTAATGTAATTCTTCTTAATTGTGGTATGAATATTCAGATCCAAAAGATTCAAGACAAAAGTTCATATTTACATAAAGATAATAATACTTCAAGCATACTAACTAAGCAATTATGGCTTCTCAAAATAACATGGCTAAAGAAAGTTCGTCCCTACAAAATCATATAGTTTAGTTATGCTCCATTTTCGTCACACAAGAATGCTCTCATCATGCACAACCCCAATGACAAGCCAAGCAATTGTTTCATACTTTAGTAATCTCAA
>NW_025229525.1:4409-8056 GCF_018294505.1 Triticum aestivum | reverse complement strand
CCTATAAACTTTCACGCAATATATGAGCGCGAGCCATGGACATAGCACTATGGGTGGAATAGAATATAATGAGGGGGTTATGTGGAGAAGACAAAAAAGGAGACAGTCTCACATCAACGAGGCTAATCAATGGGCTATGGAGATGCCCATCGATTGATGTTAATGCAAGGAGTAGGGATTGCCATGCAACGGATGCACTAGAGCTATAAATGTATGAAAGCTCAACAAAAGAAACTAAGTGGGTGTGCATCCAACTTGCTTGCTCACGAAGACCTAGGGCACTTGAGGAGGCCCATTGTTGGAATATACAAGCCAAGTTCTACAATGAAAAATTCCCACTAGTATATGAAAGTGACAAAACAAGAGACTCTCTATCATGAAGATTACGGTGCTACTTTGAAGCACAAGTGTGGCAAAGGATAGTAACATTGTCCCTTCTCTCTTTTTCTCTCATTTATTTTTTTATTTGGCCTTTCTCTTTTTTTATATGGCTTTTCCCCCTCTCTTTTCTTATAATTCCTCACTTGGGACAATGCTCTAGAAAATGATGATCATCACACTTCTATTTATTTACAACTCAATGATTACAACTCGATGCTAGAACAAAAGATGACTCTATATGAATGCCTTCGGCGGTGTACCGGGATATGCAATGGACCAAGAGTGACATGTATGAAAGAATTATGAATGGTGGCTTTGCCACAAATACTATGTCAACTACATGATCATGCTAAGCAATATGACAATGATGAATGTGTCATGATAAACAAAATGGTGGAAAGTTGCATGGCAATATATCTCGGAATGGCTATGGAAATGCCATAATAGGTAGGTATGGTGTCTGTTTTGAGGAAGATATAAGGAGGTTTATGTGTGAAAGAGTGTATCATATCACGGGGTTTGGATGCACCGGCGAAGTTTGCACCAACTCTCAATGTGAGAAAGGGCAATGCACGGTACCGAAGAGGCTAGCAAGGATGGAAGGGTGAGAGTGCGTATAATCCATGGAGTCAACATTAGTCATAAAGAACTCACATACTTATTGCAAAAATCTACAAGTCAACAAAAACCTCGGTACTGCGCGCATGCTCCTAGGGGGATAGATTGGTAGGAAAAGACCATCGCTCGTCCCGACCGCCACTCATAAGGAGGACAATCAAATAACACCTCATGTTTCAAATTTGTTACATAATGTTTACCATACGTGCATGCTACGGGACTTGCAAACTTCAACACAAGCATTTCTCAATTTCACAACTACTCAACTAGCACGACTTTGATATTAGTACCTCCATATCTCAAAACAATCATCAAGCATCAAACTTCTCTTAGTATTCAAAACACTCATAAGAAAATTTTACCAATCTTGAATACCTAGCATATAAGGATTTAAACAAATTACCATGCTATTTAAGACTCTCAAAATAATCTAAGTGAAGCATGAGAGATCAATAATTTCTATAAAACAAATCCACCACCATGCTCTAAAAGATATAAGTGAAGTACTAGAGCAAAACTATATAACTCAAAAGATATAAGCGAAGCACATAGAGTATTCTAACAAATTCCAAATCATGTACGGCTCTCTCAAAATGTGTGTACAGCAAGGATGATTGTGGTAAACTAAAAAGCAAAGACTCAAATCATACAAGACGCTCCAAGCAAAACACATATCATGTGGTGAATAAAAATATAGCTCCAAGTAAAGTTACCGATAGAAGTAGACGAAAGAGGGGATGCCTTCCGGGGCATCCCCAAGCTTTGGCTTTTAGGTGTCCTTAGATTATCTTGGGGGTGCCATGGGCACCCCCAAGCTTAGGCTTTCGCCACTCCTTGTTCCATAATCCATCAAATCTTTACCCAAAACTTGAAAACTTTACAACACAAAACTTAAAGTAGGAAATCTCGTGAGCTCCGTTAGCGAAAGAAAACAAAATACCACTTCAAGGTACTGTAATGAACTCATTCTTTATTTATATTGGTGTTAAACCTACTGTATTCCAACTTCTCTATGGTTTATAAACTATTTTACTAGCCATAGATTCATCAAAATAAGCAAACAACACACGAAAAATAGAATCTCTCAAAAACAGAACAGTCTGTAATAATCTGTAGCTAGCGCAAGATCTGGAACCGTAATTTCTAGATTCACTTGCTTTTGCAGAATGTTTTGCATGCTTAGTTGGTATAGTACGCACATAAGGAGACTTCACAAGGTTTGATACCTTGAGCTTCTGTATCCCAACAACCTCCTCCGGTACCTCATCTTGTTCAATAGAACCAACTGATCCACGTGATGCGATTTCATCTGTTCCTAAAGATGTAACGGATTTCTCATCCGATACCTCAGGAACTTCGATAGGATCATCTTTATCACCCTTGAAACTATCCAAATAGTCAGGTGTGCAATAATAAGGTCTCTTTTCTTCAGAATCATTAAGATCATCTTCATCATCCTCTTGCACATTCTTTTTTGCTATTGTTTTCAAATTGTCCATATCACGTTGATATACAAATTCTTTACGAGGGTCTCCACCATAGTTTCTAGATTCACTATTATCACCACACTCATTCTCTTCTTCTTTTTCACTATCACGGGCTTTGTAGAAGACACCACTTTTGTTCAATTTCTCTATCATCCTCTGTGATTACAAATAAGTTCTAGTTAGTTAGGTGACACATCAAAAAACAAAGTGAATGAAAAAAAACGAAACTTGTACCTGTGCGCATAGCTTTGGCAAACGAAGCATGTCCTTACGAATGTGCTTCAGCTCATTCATAATCCGATCCATAATAGGGTTCTGGCTAGAGGAAGCCTCAGATGTACTCACACCTTTTCTCCTTCCTGTAATGTTAGACTTTTTCATACTGGATTTCTTGTTCTTTTTCAGCTTGTTCCACTCTAATTTTGTTTAGTCGGTACTCTTCAGCAATGGTGTCATCGATCTATGCTACCTCTTGAGCACTGCATTGGTTTTCCCTTGAAGAGGAAAGGGTGATGCAGCAAAGTAGCGTAAGTATTTCCCTCAGTTTTTGAGAACCAAGGTATCAATCTAGTAGGAGGCCACACACGAGTCCCTCGCACCTACACAAACAAATAAAATCCTCGCAACAAATGCAATAAAGGGGTTGTTAATCCCTTCACGGTCACTTACGAATGTGAGATCTGATAGATATGCTAAGATAATATTTTTGGTATTTTTATGATAAATATGCAAAGTAAATAAAGCAAAATAAAAATGGCTCTTGAAATAGCTTGTTGACGGGAGATTAATATGATGAAAATAGACCCGGGGCCATAGGTTTCACTAGTGGCTTCTCTCGAGAGCATAAGTATTCCGGTGGGTAAACAAATTATTGTTGAGCAATTGACAGAATTGAGCATAGTTATGAGAATATCTAGGTATGATCATGTATATAGGCATCACATCCGAGACAAGTAGACCGACTCCTGCCTGCATCTACTACTATTACTCCACACATCGACCGCTATCCAGCATGCATCTAGAGTATTAAGTTCAAAAGAACAGAGTAACGCTTTAAGTAAGATGACATGATGTAGAGGGATAAACTCATGCAATATGATATAAACCCCATCTTGTTATCCTTGATGACAACAATACAATACGTGCCTTGCTGCCCCTACT
>NW_025229525.1:0-3353 GCF_018294505.1 Triticum aestivum | reverse complement strand
TCACTGGGAAAGGACACCGCATGATTGAACTCAAAGCTAAGCACTTCTCCCATTGCAAGAAAGATCAATCTAGTAGGCCAAACCAAACTGATAATTCGAAGAGACTTGCAAAGATAACCAATCATACATAAAAGAATTCAGAGAATATTCAAATATTGTTCATAGATAAACTTGATCATAAACCCACAATTCATCGGTCTCAACAAACACACCGCAAAAGAAGATTACATCGAATAGATCTCCATCAGAATCGTGGAGAACTTTGTATTGAGATCCAAAGAGAGAGAAGAAGCCATCTAGCTAATAACTATGGACCCAAAGGTCTGAGGTAAACTACTCACATATCATCAGAGAGGCTATGGTGTTGATGTAGAAGCCCTCCGTGATCGATGCCCCCTCCGCCGGAGCTCCAAAAAAGGCCCCAAGATGGGATCTCACGGGCACAGAAGGTTGCGGCGGTGCAATTAGGTTTTTGGCTCCGTATCTGGTAGTTTGGGGGTACGTAGGTATATATAGGAGGAAGAAGTACGTCGGTGGAGCAACGTGGGCCTCACGAGGGTGGAGGGCGCGTCTGGGGGGGGGGGTTAGGCGCGCCCCCTACCCCGTGCCTTCATGGTAGATTTCTTGACGTAGGGTCCAAGTCCTCTCGATCATGTTCGTTCCAAAAATCATGTTCCGGAAGGTTTCATTCCGTTTGGACTCCATTTGATATTCTTTTTCTACAAAACTGTAAAATAGGCAAAAAACAGCAATTCTGGGCTAGGCCTTCGGTTAATAGGTTAGTCCCAAAAATAATATAAAAGTGTATAATAAAGCCCAATAATGTCCAAAATAGAATATAATATAGCATGGAACAATCAAAAATTATAGATACGTTGTAGACGTATCAAGCATCCCCAAGCTTAATTCCTGCTCGTCCTCGAGTAGGTAAATGATAAAAACAGAATTTTTGATGTGGAATGCTACTTGGCATAATTTCATTGTAATTCTCTTAATTGTGGTATGAATATTCGGATCCGAAAGATTCAAGACAAAAGTTTAATATTGACATAAAAATAATAATACTTCAAGCATACTAACTAAGAAACTGCGTCTTCTCAAAATAACATGGCCAAAGAAAGTTATCCCTACAAAATGATATAGTCTGGCTATGCTCTATCTTCACCACACAAAGTATTTAAATCATGCACAACCCCGATGACAAGCCAAGCAATTGTTTCATACTTTTGGTGTTCTCAAACTTTTTCAATCTTCACGCAATACATGAGCGTGAGCCATGGACATAGCACTATATGTGAAACAGAATGGTGGTTGTGGAGAAGACAAAAAAGGAGAATATAGTCTCACATCAACTAGGCATATCAACGGGCTATGGAGAGGCCCATTGATAGATATCAATGTGAGTGAGTAGGGATTGCGATGCACCGGATGCACTAGATCTATAATTGTATGAAAGCTCAACAAAAGGAACTAAGTGGGTGTGCATCCAACTCGCTTACTCATGAAGACCTAGGGTATTTTGAGGAAGCCCAGCATTGTAATATACAAGCCAAGTTCTATAATGAAAAATTCCCACTAGTATATGAAAGTGATATCATAGGAGACTCTCTATCATGAAGATCATGGTGCTACTTTGAAGCACAAGTGTGGTAAAAGGATAGTAGCATTGTCCCTTCTCTCTTTTTCTCTCGGTTTTTTATTTGGGCCTTCTTTCTTCTTTTTTTAGTCCGGAGTCTCATCCCGACTTGTGGGGGAATCATGGTCTCCATGATCCTTTCCTCACTTGGGACAATGCTCTAAAACTCATGATCATCACACTTTTATTTACTTACAACTCAACAATTGCAACTCAATACTTATAACAAAATATGAGTCTATGTGAATGCCTCCGGCGGTGTACCGGGATGCGCAATAATGCATGAGTGACATGTATGAAAGAATTATGAACGGTGGCTTTGCCACAAATACGATGTCAACTACATGATCATGCAAGCAATATGACAATGATGAAGCATGTCATAATAACGGAATGGTGGGAAGTTGCATGGCAATATATCTCGAAATGGCTATGGAAATGCCATAATAGGTAGGTATGGTGGCTGTTTTGAGGAAGATATTTGGTGGGTTTATGGTACCGGCGAAAGTTGTGTGATACTAGAGAGGCTAGCAATGGTGAAAGGGTGAGAGTGCGTATAATCCATGGACTCAACATTAGTCATAAAGAACTCACATACTTATTGCAAAAATCTATTAGTTATCAAAGCAAAGTATTACACGCATGCTCCTAGGGGGATAGATTGGTAGGAAAGGACCATCGCTCGTCCCCGACCGCCACTCATAAGGAAGACGATCAATAAATAAATCATGCTCCGACTTCATCACATAACGGTTCACCATACGTGCATGCTACAGGAATCATGAACTTTAACACAAGTATTTCTCATATTCACAACTACTCAACTAGCATGACTCTCATATCACCATCTCCATATCTCAAAACAATTATCAAGTATCAAACTTCTCATAGTATTCAACACACTCATAAGAATTATTTTTTACTAATCTTGAATGCTATCATAATTAAAGCAAATTACCACACTGTTTTGTAGGACTCTCAAAATAATCTAAGTGAAGCATGAGAGAACAATTGTTTCTATAAAACAAATCCACCACCGTGTTCTAAAATATATAAGTGAAGCACTAGAGCAAAAACTATATAGCTCAAAAGATATAAGTGAAGCACATAGAGTATTCTAATAATTTTCAAATCATCTGAATCTCTCTAAAAAGGTGTGTACAGCAAGGATGATTGTGGTAAACTAAAAAGCAAAGACTCCAATAATACAAGATGCTCCAAGCAAAACACATATCATGTGGTGAATAAAAATATAGCTTCAAGTAAAGTTACCGATAGACGAAGACGAAAGAGGGGAGGCCTTCCGGGGCATCCCCAAGCTTAGGCTTTTGGGTGTCCTTGAGTTTTACCTTGGGGTACCATGGGCATCCCCAAGCTTAGGCTATTGCCACTACTTGTTCCATAATCCATCAAAACTTAACCCAAAACTTGAAACTTCACAACACAAAACTCAAAATAGAAAATCTCGTGAGCTCCGTTAGCGAAAGAAAACAAAACACCACTTCAAGGTACTGTAATGAACTCATTATTTATTTATATTGGTGTTAAACCTACTATATTCCAACTTCTCTATGGTTTATAAACTATTTTACTAGCCATAGATTCATCAAAATAAGCAAACAACACACGAAAAACAGAATCTGTCAAAAACAGAACAGTCTGTAGTAATCTGTAGCTGACGCAAAATTTTGGAACCCCAAAAATTCTAAAATAAATT
>NW_025229524.1:16233-21811 GCF_018294505.1 Triticum aestivum | reverse complement strand
TCCACGCGTCAGCATTCCAGTGGCTGGGGGTTTTGTTTTTTTTGAAAGGGGGGGGGGGTTGGGGGTTTTGGGGGGTTAATTTAGGTGTTTCATATATTGTGTTAGCTAGCTAATTAATAGAGAGAAGTGTCCTCTCTTATGTCCGTGCTTGGTCGACGCTACATACTATATACATAAGTGATCAAGAGAACCATTGAGTATAGAAGTTCATCATGCATACCGAGAGAAGTGATCGATCGACCTCTCCTTCTCGGAGATTGGTCGAACAACAAGTTTTCGTATCATGTATCCGACGCTACTGGCTACATACATGTACAATATGTAAGATCTCTTAATTACAATCCCCTAGCAATTGAAATCAATTTCCACATGGTATTCTCCGGCTTTACTGATGACGTGGTCAAGAAAGAATCCCGTCAATTCCTCTTGAATTGCTTTCATGCGATCTGGTTCTAGGAGTTCATTCCGCATCTACCACGTCTAATTTGAAGAAGGGGGTTAATTAATACATATATATGAATGAAACTCAACAGAAATGATGGTGTAATAAAATGAAATTGTGAATATTATTGCTTAGGCACTTCATATTGTCTTTTAGAGTAGCCCCGCTTGTTTTTCAAAGTCGCGGTGTGGATGAACTCGCACACGTAGTATCCACATAAATCATTCCCTTGTTCCTGCCACAAGCACTTTACGAGAAATAGAAGTCAATCAAACTGATAATGAAGCATTATAAATGGCATAATGAAAGTATAGCTATAGAATCAACGGGAGATGCGCGCAACTAGCTAGCCAGTAGTACTTACTTTTGGGTATGTATATCGCAGCTCCTTCGGCAGTCCCGGAGCTTCTGCGGTGAACTGTTTCCAAACCCTGCAAGACAAAGAAAATAATTATTATTACTTGAGATATCAGGAAATGAACAAAAAGTTGCCGATATGGTGCGATAATGATCGATTGAACTTACTTGTTGAGCAATTCAGTCATGTCCACATAGGTTTCGGGATCTTTCCGTCTCGAGTCTAAGACGGTTACTAGTCGCCGCTCAAGCTTAATCTCCTGAAGAACATAGTGGTACCTGCGCACGCATGCATAACTCATCAATTACATTACTGTAACCTCGCTCGAGTAATAAGGGAAACTGAATATGCACACGACAGTAACACTCACTGTCCATTGTAAGGAAAGAGTATGGATTCTTTGTTTTGATTTTTGATCAACGATCGTAGCAAGTTGTCCTCGGCCTCTTTGACGTGCTTTTTAACCAGAAATTCATCTATGATATTTGTGTTAATGAACCCAATATCATAAATTTCTTGTTTTTTGCACTCAACGATCTTCAATCTGCATAATATATTGAGGATAATTAATTATAAATACATCCAATGAAAGAGCCGAGCTATATATAGAGACTTAATGACAGAAATAGTACTTACAGGCAGTAGCAAAAGACCATTAATTTATCGAGGGCCTTTTTATTGAAGAACGCGAAGAACTCATCAAATGGAACACACAACAGATCATTTGAAACGAGGTCATGCTCCTCTTTAATGTTCAGATACAAACTATTCGTCCCCTCAGACTCTCTGCAGGTTTTCATGTACCAACTATGGAATCTTCGCATCATTGTTGTCAGAGATTTTTCATCTTTGATGAGAGGCTTCCCGTACTCGTATGTGTGTTCGTCCACCTCCAAGAAATCAGGAAGTTGATCGTTAGGCAGGTAATCTTCAAGATTGCCAAAACCGGCCATCATCCCTTGAGCATTAGACACATTGAGTGGGGGGCACGATTGCTGTGCTTATTCGCCGAGCTGGGCAATTTTTCCCCTTTGCTCGTTGTTTTAACCTTTTATCACTAACAGTAGTTCCCGATCGCTGGGCTTGGAGATATGTCTGTTCAGTAATGCGCTGATAGTTGGTTCTCGGCGGAGACTTTGGTGGTTTCCTCAGGGCATCGATAGTGTGCTTTGCATTCACCAGATCTACCTTCTCCTCTGGAGGTGGATGTCTCTTTGCTTTCGCCCCTTCAAAGAACTCCTTCACGTGGGTCCACACAATCATATCATTTTCCTCCTCGGTCCTCTCGTACGGTAACTTCTCTAGAGGCTTGAGAGGTGGACCGTATTTGTATTGCCTCCCGCCTCTGGTTGTGCTGCTAGACGCCGGAGCAGACGGAGCGGCTACGGCGTCTGTCTTCTTTCGTGCTTGCTTACAAGGTGGAGGAGAAGGAGTACGACACGCCGGAGCAGCCGGGGCGGCGGCGGGTCTCTTCCGCCCTTGCTGGCGAGGCAGAGAAGAAGGAGGCTGCTGGCTACTCGGGAGCGCGGGCGCAGGCGGAGAAGGAGGCGGAGTGCCGCCACGCGTCGGAGAAGGAGGCGGAGTGCCGCCACGCATGCCCTGATCGTCTCTCACCGGAGAAGGAGGTGGTGGAGGAGGAGGAGGAGGAGGCGGAGGCGTCTAGTTCGGAAGGTTGATGAGCTCCTTCCGCCATAGGCATGGAGTCTTCAGAGCAGAACCCAGCCTAGTCTCCCCTTCACCGGCAGGGTGGTCAAGCAGGAGGTCCTCAAATCCCTCTGTTATTTCATCCACCATCACCTTAGCATATCCTTCTGGAATCGGCTGGCAGTGATAAGTTGTGCCGGGTCCACCAGGATAAACAGAGCCAACAGCCCCCTTGACCTTCAAATTAATCCATCGTGCCATAATGTGGCAATGTTGAGACTCCGTGATAGCATCCACGGGATAGCTGGCAGGAGCCGTCAAGACATGGTCCGGCTGAAGCAGCTCGGTGGAAGCCACACTGCTTCTCCGCTGAGATGGCGGGGTAGCTTCAGGGGAAGCTTCGGCAGGTCGTTTGCTGCGATCTGCTGCTTCTCGTTCCTCTTCTCGTTCCTCTAGCCCCATTACCCTTTCGTGTGGCGCCTGCAGTTGGCCCTGCTCCAGTTTCTTCCTCCTCTCGTGGGTTTTCTAACCCCCTGCGTCCGGAAAACCAACCTTCCACGGAATGGAGCCTGGCGTGCCTCGTGTCCGTCCAGGGTGCTCAGGATTCCCGAGGGCCATTGTGAGCTCGTCCTTCTCCCTGTCTGGTATGAACATCCCTTTCCGTGCTGCATTGATATAGTGTCGAAGGTTCTTGACTGGTAGTTCCAGTTGCTCGTTCGTCCAACGGCACATCCCTGATACAGGGTCCAAGGTTCCGCCAGCCCCGAAGAACCAAGTCCGGCAACGGTCTGGCCATCTCATTTTCTCTGGTTTGATCCCTTTTTCAAGCAGATCATTCTCCTCCTTGGACCACTTAGGACGGGCTTTGAGGTAGCCACCTGACCCCGTGCGATGGTGAAGCTTCTTCTTCGCAGCATTTTCCTTGTTCGTCGCCGACATCTTCTTACTCCTTTCCGATGTCTTGTGGGCCACAAATGCGGGCCAGTGATCTTTGATCTTCTCGTATTTGCCGATGAATTCTGGTGTCTTTTTTTTCGACAAAATGGTTCAACTCTTTCCTCCACCTCCTGAATAGGGTTGCCATCTTCTTAAGAGCACAATACTTGATTAATTGCTCTTTAACTGGCTTCTCCGGATCCTCCTCTAGCGGTAGGGTGAAATTTGCCTTCAGCTGAGTCCAAAGATCTTCTTTCTGCATATCATTGACATAAGACACCTCAGGGTCGTCCTTAGGCTTATACCATTACTGGATGCTGATCGGGATCTTGTCCCTGACAAGAACCCCGCACTGAGCAGAAAATGCGTTCTTTGTGCGGATGGGTTCAATCGGTTCGCTGTCGGGCGCGATTTCTATGATCTCAAACCTTTCATCCGAGCTCAACTTTTTCTTCGGGCCTCGTCTCCTTACCGAAATTGTGCTCGATCCGGAGGGCTAGAAATTAAAAGGAAGAAAGACGAGAGTAATTAATATGTGTACATATACCAAAACAATTAATGCATCAATTAACTAGTCAGCACGAGCTTAACTAATATATATATACCTGGTCGGACTCGGTTCGGTCACCGGAGCAGTCAGCACGGTCTCCTTCTTGTACCTCCATTGGGTCATCACCGGAGCCATCATGAACATAGCCCTCTTCTTGTACCGGCATTAATGGGCCGGAGCCATCATGAACATGGCCCTCTTCTTCACCCTGTCCTTCCTGACCAACGACGTCGTTGAAAAATGTCGCAATGACATCAGTTCCTTCTGCAATTATCTCCCCCAACATCGCTTCTGTTGCTTCATCTCGGTAGTGCTCCATAGTTTCTGCAAATATTTACAACATGTCAATTGTTATTCAAACATGGTACAGATGGATATATATTAGTGGCAAACGTAGAACTAGCTAGCTAATCACAATAAGGAATCATGTTAGTGGCCTCGATGTTGCTTCTCTAGGGTTTGGGATCGCCTCAACACAACGCTTAAAGGGTTTGGGGTGGCCTCGACGACAACACTCTTTTAACTTGGTAAATTTGGGTGGCCTCGAGAGTTTTGGTCGAGCGAGAGGGCCGAGGGGGGTGCTGCCGTTGTATAGGGTTATCACGGTCGAGAGGGGGTATATATATCGACCGCCCCTCATGTCGAAGTTATCTCGAGGGCCGGCGAGGGCGAAGGCGACAGACCCGATAAAACATAAGAAAACGAAGAAGAAATAAAAAGAGGAGAAGAAGAAAGGAATAGAGGAGAAGATCGAAGAAAAAAAGAAGAAAAAAAAGAGGAGAAGAAGAAAGGAATAGAGGAGAAGAAGAAAAAATAGAATTTTTCTATTTTTTCTTCTTCTCCTCTATTCCTTTCTTCTTCTCCTCTTCCTTTTCTTCTTTTTTGTTCTTCTTATTTATTTCTCCTCTATTCCTTTCTTTCTTCTTCTCCTCTTCTTTTTCTTCTTCTCCCTCGAGAAAGGAAAATAATTAAGGAAAAGGAAGAAAAGAGAAAGAAGGAAGAAGGAAGAAGAAGAAGAAAGGAATAGAGGACAAGAAAAAAAATAGAATTTTTTTATTTTTTCTTCTTCTCCTCTATTCCTTTCTTCTTCTCCTCTTCTTTTTCTTCTTTTTTCTTCTTCTTATTTATTTCTCCTCTTCTTTTCATCTCCTCTTCTTCTGCTTTTCTTCCTCTTCTTATTTTCCTTTTTCCTCTCATTCTTTTTCTTCTTCTTCTTCCTTCTTCCTTCTTCCTCTTTTCTTCCTTTTCCTTATTTTACTTTTTCCTCTACACTAACCTAATTAAAATGCACTAACCTAAAATCGATATGTACTAACAACCTAAATAAAAAATTAATACATATATGAAAAAACATATATAAACAAAAAAATGCTATGAACATTATATTCATACATACATAGCCACATCCATTCATCATATAGCTACCACATACATATATACATTAATTATATACATGAAAAAAATGCAATGAACAAAAAATACACATGTATGTATGAAAAAAAAGCACTGAACACAGAGCCTCGATGGCGGCGGCTCACAACGGGGGCGGCCGGCGAGGGCGAGGGCGGCGGCGGCGAGGGCGTCGGCGACGCCCACGGTGGGCCGGGGCAGGGGCATGGCCGGCGAGGGCGTTGGCGACGACCACGGC
>NW_025229524.1:0-14008 GCF_018294505.1 Triticum aestivum | reverse complement strand
CTTTTAGTTTTAGAAAAATTATAAACTTTCTGTTAGTGCCATTAGTTTTCAAATTTGAAAACACTTTTTTTGTTTTCTTTCTTGCTTTATTTATTTTATTTTGTTTCTACTTACAACAAAATACTTATTGTTGCTATTTTTAATTATTACGAGGGCCGAACCATAAGACATTAAAGCATTTCAAATGAACTATGAAAAAGTTGAAAGTTTGCATGGTATCATAAATTCACCCACATAGCATGTGCATGTACAAAACGGACAATGGTATCATACTCGTGTGTTACAAAGTTGGCATGGTATCTTCATAATAGTTGCGGGAGAAAGTCTTCACTTTTTCTTCGCTTGTGTCATTTGCTTATTGCGCCGTAACCATGGATAATCTTCATCGCTTATCAGGAAGCTGGGGTCAGCCTTGACTTTGAGGTTGGAATTTCATGAAACTTTTCATAATCTTCAAACATGTCTGTCTTGCCCTCCACTCCCACGATGTCCCTTTTTCCTGAAAAAACTATGTGGCGCTTTGGCTCATCGTATGAGGTATTCGCTTCCTTATATTTTCTTTTTCTCGGTCTGGCAGACATGTCCTTCACATAGATAACATGTGCCACATCATTGGCTAGGACGAACGGTTCGTCAGTGTACCCAAGATTTTTCAGATCCACTGTTGTCATTCCGTACTGTGGGTCTACCTGTACCCCGCCTCCTGACAGATTGACCCATTTGCACTTAAACAAAGGGACCTTAAAATCATGTCCGTAGTCAAGTTCCCATATGTCCACTATGTAACCATAATATGTGTCCTTTCCCCTCTCGGTTGTTGCATCAAAGCGGACACCGCTGTTTTGGTTGTTGCTCTTTCGATCTTGGTTAATCGTGTAAAATGTATTCCCATTTATCTCGTATCCTTGCCAAATCGTAACAGTCGAAGATGGTCCCCTGGACAACAAGTACAACTCATCACAAACAGTGTTGTCACCTCTGAGACGTGCTTCCAACCAACTGCTGAAAGTCCTGATGTGTTCACATGTAATCCAGTCGTCGCACTGCTCCGGATGTTCGGAGCGCAGACTGTTTTTGTGTTCATCGACATACGGGGTCACCAAGGTAGAGTTCTGTAGAACTATGTAGCGTGCTTGAGACCAAGAATATCCGTCCCTGCATATTATTGAGTCCCTTCCAAGCGTGCCTTTTCCAATCAGTCTCCCCTCATACAGCGATTGAGGGAGACCTATCTTCTTAAGGCCAGGAATGAAGTCAACACAAAACCCGATGACATCCTCTGTTTGATGGCCCATGGAGATGCTTCCTTCTAGCCTAGCGCGATTACGGACATATTTCTTTAGGACTCCCATGAACCTCTCAAAGGGGTACATATTGTGTAGAAATACGAGGCCCAAAATGACAATCTCGTCAACTAGATGAACTAGGACCTGCGTCATGATATTGAAGAAGGATGGTGGGAACACCAGCTTGAAACTGACAAGACATTGCACCACATCACTCCTTAGCCCTGGTATGATTTCTGGATCGATCACCTTCTGAGAGATTGCATTGAGGAATGCACATAGCTTCACAATGGCTAATCGGACGTTTTCCGGTAGAAGCCCCCTCAATGCAATCGGAAGCAGTTGCGTCATAATCACATTGCAGTCATGAGACTTTAGGTTCTGAAAGTTTTTCTCTGACATATTTATTATTCCTTTTATATTCGACGAGAAGCCAGTCGGGACCTTCATACTAAGTAGGCATTCAAAGAAGATTTCCTTCTCTTCTTTGGTAAGAGCATAGCTGGCAGGACCTTCATACTGCTTTGGAGGCATGCCGTCTTTTTTGTGCAAACGTTGCAGGTCCTCCCGTGCCTCAGTTGTATGTTTTGTCTTCCCATACACGCCCAAGAAGCCTAGCAGGTTCACGCAAAGGTTCTTCGTCACGTGCATCACGTCAATCGAAGAGCAGACCTCTAGGTCTTTCCAGTAGGGTAGGTCCCAAAATATAGATTTCTTCTTCCACATGGGTGCGTGTCCCCCTACGTCACTCGGAACAGCTAGTCCGCCGGGACCCTTTCCAAAGATTACGTGTAAATCATTGACCATAGCAAGTACGTGATCACCGGTATGCATGGCGGGCTTCCTCCGGTGATCTGCCTCCCCTTTGAAACGCTTGCCTTTCTTTCGACATTGATGATTGGTCGGAAGAAATTAACGATGGCCCAGGTACACATTCTACCTGCAGCTTCCCAGGTATATATACTATCGGTGTCAAGTAAACAGTGCGTGCATGCGTGGTATCCCTTGTTTGTCTGTCCTGAAAGGTTATTGAGAGCGGGCCAATCGTTGATGGTCACGAACAGCAACGCCTTTAGGTGAAATTCCTCCTGTTTGTGCTCATGCCACGTACGTACACCGTTTCCATTCCACAGCTGTAAAAGTTCTTCAACTAATGGCCTTAGGTACATATCAATGTCGTTACCGGGTTGCTTAGGGCCTTGGATGAGAACTGACATCATAATGAACTTCCGCTTCATGCACATCCAAGGAGGAAGGTTATACATACATAGAGTCACGGGCCAGGTGTTGTGATTGCTGCTCTGCTCCCCGAAAGGATTAATGCCATCTGCACTTAAAGCAAACAATACGTTCCTTGGGTCACTTGCAAACTCATCCCAGTACTTTCTCTCGTTTTTTCTCCACTACGACCCGTCAGCGGGTGCTCTCAACTTCCCGTCTTTCTTACAGTCCTCACTGTGCCATCGCATCAACTTGGCATGCTCTCCGTTTCTGAACAGACGTTTCAACCGTGGTATTATAGGAGCATACCACATCACCTTCACAGGAACCCTCTTCCTGGGGGGGCTCGCCGTCAACATCACCAGGGTCATCTCGTCTGATCTTATACCGTAATGCACCGCATACCGGGCATGTGTTCAGATCCTTGTACGCACCGCCGTAGAGGATGCAGTCATTAGGGCATGCATGTATCTTTTGCACCTCCAATCCTAGAGGGCATACGACCTTCTTTGCTGCGTATGTATTGTCGGGCAATTCGTTCTCCTTTGGAAGCTTCTTCTTCAATATTTTCAGTAGCTTCTCAAATCCTTTGTCAGGCACAACATTCTCTGCCTTCCACTGCAGCAATTCCAGTACGGTACCGAGCCTTGTGTTGCCGTTTTCGCAATTGGGGTACAACCCTTTTTTGTGGTCCTCTAACATGCGATCGAAATGCAGCTTCTCCTTTTGACTTTCGCACTGCGTCCTTGCATTGACAATGACCCGGCGGAGATCATCAGCATCGGGCACATCGTCTGGTTCCTCTTGATCTTCAGCAGCTTCGCCTGTTGCAGCATCATCGTGCACATCGTCTGGTTCCTCTTGATCTTCAGTAGCATCACCGTATTCAGGGGGCACATAGTTGTCATCGTACTTTTCTTCTTCGCCGTCTTCCATCATAACCCCTATTTCTCCGTGCCTCGTCCAAACATTATAGTGTGGCATGAAACCCTTGTAAAGCAGGTGGGTGTGAAGGATTTTCCGGTCAGAGTAAGACTTCGTATTCCCACATATAGGCCATGGACAACACAGAAAACCATTCTGCTTGTTTGCCTCAGCCACTTCGAGAAATTCATGCACACCCTTAATGTACTCGGAGGTGTGTCTTGAACCGTACATCCATTGCCGGTTCATCTACGTGCATTATATATAATTAAGTGTGTCAAAAATAATTACAGAACATCATGAATAGATAATTAAGTGACCAAATTAATAGAAGTTCATCATCATATTAAAACCAAAGTACATACATAGTTCTCATCTAACAACATAAAGCTCTGCAGAGCATCTAAATTAATTAAACCATACATTGAAACTATGTAAAACATTTCAATGCGAAAAAAAATGCGATCATAATCGCAACCAATGTAACAACTGATCCAACGGCATAATGATACCAAGCCTCAGTATGAATGGCATATTTTCTAATCTTTCTAATCTTCAAGCGCATTGCATCCATCTTGATCTTGTGATCATCCATGACATCCGCAACATGCAACTCCAATATCATCTCCTACTCCTCAATTTTTCTAATTTTTTCCTTCAAGAAATTGTTTTCTTCTTCAACTAAATTTAACCTCTCGACAATAGGGTCGGTTGGAATTTCCGGTTCAACAACCTCCTAGATAAATAAAATCTATGTCACGTTGGTCGGCATAATTGTCATAAACAATAGATGAACCAATAGTTATGAAAAGATAATATATACCACATCCGAATCATAGACAGGACGAGGGCCGACGGGGGCGGATACCAAAACCATCGCACTATATAAGATGCAATAATAAAAGTAAGGAAATTATACAAGTATCTATATATATAAACATACAAGTAAGAATTGTTTTTCCTTTCAGAAAGAAGATAAGAACAAGATCGGCATGGGCGATCGATGGCGGTGAAGACGGGGACGGGACGTGACGGACCGCTAAACCTAGACAAATATTGAGGAAAATGGATCTTGGAGGTCGAGCTTGGAGAGGAGAAAGCTTAAGTAGTGTGGCTCGGGCATTCCATCGAATACCTCGTGTGCATAGGAGGTGAGCTAGAGCACCACAAAGCTCTCTCCTTGCCGGCCACGAAAAACAGAGCATTGAGAGTGCTCTGCTCGCGGGCATATATATAGGCAATTAATTGGTCCCAGTTCGTGGCTTGAACCGGGACTAAAGGGAAGCCTTTGGTCCCGGTTCAGGCCACCAACCGGGACCAATGGTGGTGGGCCAGGACCAAGGCACATTGGTCCCGGTTCGTCCCACCAACCGGGACCAAAAGGTCCAGACGAACCGGGACCAATGGCCCACGTGGCCCGGCCGGTCCCCGGGGCTCATGAACCGGGTCTAATGCCCCCATTGGTCCCGGTTCTAGATTGAACCAGGACTAATGGGATGACCCGGCCTGGACCAATACCCCCTTTTCTACTAGAGTACTCATTGTCGCTTTGCTACTCTTTTCTTCTACCCGATTGCTGCGATCAGATGATGGAGCTCAAGAGCCAAAGGATCCCGAGCTTTGATACTACATGGAGGTCGTGTACCGGGAGTAGTTCGGCAGTCCCATGCAGGAGGCCTTGCCTCTTTCGATTATTGTCGTTGTTTGCTTATGCCTTCTTAAGGCAACCCCTTGTTCGACCTGTCTGTACCCAGACATGTTTGTATTTGCACTGATGTAACCCCGGGTCTCTGTGACACCTATCATAATATAAAGCTTTGAGCTTAAAATTGTGTCTTAGAATTGTGTTGTGATATCCTACTATGAGTCACTGATCTTGATCGTGCTTGTTGTGTGTATGTTTAGTGCACGGTCGGTGTTAGGGGAGTTATCGGCAGCTAAACCCAGCTCCGAGGATAAGTCATCTCTAGAGTTAAGTCATTTCTGGAGTCAAGTCATCTCTGGAGTTAAGTCATTCTTGGAGTTAAGTCGGCCGCCTACAATCTTGACCCGGCTACAATCATGACCCGACTACAACCCTAACCCGGCTGGAATTATGACTCGGCATACTATAGGGCCCGGCCTGCTACAGGACCCGAACTTAGACGAAATTCCACCCAGGAGTCCAAATACAAGACGGAGACCCCAAACTTGGAACACATGGAGGACTTAGAGGACTTAGAGTAGGACTCTGACTTCTGGGATAACCTGAAATCTCTTGTAATCAGAGGGACTCAGCTATTATATAAAGGGAGTCCCTGGGTCATCAGAAGGATAGTTTTTGAGACAGACAAGTAATGAGACAGATGTTTTGACAGGTCTCGAGACAGATGTTTGATAGATCTTGAGATAGATGTTTTGATAGTTCCCAAGACAGAGGTAGCAAAATAGCGCCCTTGTAATCGAGACCACCACAATCAATAGCAATCAAGCAGGATGTAGGCTTTTTCCTCCAAAGTGAGGGGCCGAACCTGAGTAAACTCGTGTCTTCTCGTTTCCGATGAACCCCATCCAAGCTTCCACCTAGCAGTGATGGCCTCACAACTTAGTCCTTTAGTGAGGATATCTGCTGTGACAAAACTATGGTAGTCGGGTTCAGGGGCATCACAAGCTGGTATCAGAGTGGACTGCCTGTAGGAACCCGTTCCAACTCCTTGGTCAAAGTTAAGTCTAGTCTTTGGAAAAAACAATTTTCTAACCTACTAACAGTATTGTGTGGCTTACGGGCACATATCGCAAATGGATGGGATTAGAATCTTTTATTTCGCATCTTTACATGGGTTCTAATTTCTCTTCCTTTTAGGTTAAAGATTTTTCTAACTCTAACTCTAGGTTCTCGTAACTACTCATTCTAGAGAGCCCCTCATTCCAGATGATCGCTTGATTCAGCAAAAGATTCCAAATATACTATTCGATGTTTACCTGAGACCCTATGTGCCCACCGCTTTTGCAATTCCTTACCAACGATAAATCCCTAGGGATTACAACATACACTTGCCATTCATACAATCATTCCCCGTTGCTCTTGTTATGACTCCCTCCGTTCCAAAATAGATGACCCAACTTTGTACTCAATTAATAAAAAGTTGGGTCATCTATTTTGGAACGGAGGGAGTACAAGATACACTACAAAAAAAGACACATTCATGACATTTTGGGCTGAACGAAAAAAATTTCTGTCATACTTATGACACTTCTATGACGATAATTGTGACAAAACCCGGTAACATCATAGATGTGGTGGCATCCTACTTCTATGACAAAAAATCATGACAGAAAATGGGCTTTTCGTCATGGGCGGGCCGGAGACGCAGCTGCCTGACATTCTTTGGGTTATCCATGACAGAAAAAATCATGGTAGAAGCGAGGGCGAGGAAAATTTTGGTGAGTTCCCGGTTACAGTGGGTGATCGGGGGCCGAGCGATGCGCGTTTCTCTCGTACATGTACACGTGTGTGTGCGAGGCATTTGCTCTAACTGAACCCGAGTGAGGCGTTGGGCTCTAACTGAACCCGAGCGATTGCACTGCAGGCTACGCGTTACTGAACCCGAGCGATCGATCGGTGGCTGTTAACTAAACCCGATTGAGTGATTTCTTCGCTACTGCTGCTAACTGAAGTCGATCGATGCTGCCTCTAGATGAACAGTGAGCGTTGGGGGGGTGGATGAACAGTGAGTGATGGGGGTGGATGAACAGGACCCCGTGGCGTTGCCTCTGGATGAACAGGACCCCGATCGATCGAGCCGGTTGGTGCTCGATGAATAGGACCCCGCGGAGGGCTGGATGAACAGGACGACCCCGTGGAGGGCTGGATGAACAGTAGATGGTGGAGGGGTGGATGAACAGTAGCCCATGGAGGGGTGGTTGAATAGGAGCCCGTGGAGAGGGGTGGTTGAACAGTAGCCGGTGGAGTAGCGCGGGGTGGAGGCTGGATGAATAGGAGCCTGTGGATGATCAGTCACAGGTGGAGGCTGGAGGAGGTCGACAGTGGATGAACAGTAGCCCGTGGAGGCTGGAGTAGGTCGGCGGTGGATGAACAGTATGGTTTTGATCTATGGAACCTTATCACCAGATTGTTATGGAAGTTAAGAAGTTTTCACCCAAGTTTGCATCAAGAGGTTCAAACAAGCAATAGCCGATATAGACTTATCGTCCTAAGAACATGCAAAATGGCCAATGGAGTGTTAACATCGTCCTTAGAATAAGCTATGTTCAAGTTATTTTTCGGCACACAAGCTTCACCGAAAAACAGAGAGGCATGGGTTGACATCAGATTTTGGCATTGACAAAAACATAATTAACAAGGCCTCGAATGGAAAAGTTCTCAAAGTGAGAAGGTTTCATATCATCTAAAGGAGAAACTTTGATATTTGGGTCATAGCCATCCGATCTCATCTCTAAGGCCAAAGTTGTGTTCGAAGTACTGAGATTTTGTATCCAGAACACTTTTCGGCTGATTACACCCCCAAGACGGCCCCATAAGGGAAACTGATCTACATGAATTGTCTTCCTCTCGTCGAAGCAATCCATTTTGATATAAAGATTGTCCCAATAAGAGGTCGTACGCAAAAGTTAGAGCCCGCACAGCACGATCCTCCAATAGGCAAAATAGGACGCCCGAAACTAGACACACGTGTGGGTATGTCTTATGAGCTGCGTGAATATTTAGCTGTTTTGCGCGAGCGATTTTGCCCTGAAGATGGACTCAAATTGAAAAACGTTAAACATGAAAGTTGTTTGTCTTGTCGAAAAGAGTAAATAAGCTTTTGGGTGCATTTTCATCGGAGGTCATTTACCACCACAAAAAAGACCCGCAAGGTGCAGCCAGTTTCAGACGGAACAGTTTTGGAAAGTTCGGATAAAACCAATCCGAATTTGACTAGGGTTTTGGACGTGAATCCAAACATTTTCCTTGCACGGGAAGTACATCCGCCTCTTATATACCTAAGGGGTGACGGCCGATTGAACAACACACAATCAAACAAACGTATCTACTACTTTTTCATGTTCATCTACTTTTTATCTATCTCTTGTATCTTTCTTCTCGTTTTTCGTTAATTCTTCATGCTGGAGGGCTGCGGATCTACGAGGCTCTAGGGGCGAGCAAATCGACCTGGAGCAGCCCAAAGCTGCCACACTCCCTGACGAGGTCCCTCCCGGGCATGCGGGGTTTTGGGGTCTCAAAAGCATCTGCCAACTGTCCTGCGTATCGCGCGGTCGGTCAGATCTCCTTCGACGTGAGCCGCGGTGCATCACTCCCGGCGTCGAGGGTACACGGTGACGTGTTCGTTGTCAAGACATGTCTTTCATAACATATGTAGTGATTTTGACTACACATAGCATCATTTACCACCACGTGGAAGGCCTGGAGGAATCTTACTAGGGATATGGACCACAACCACGGACACTTATTAGCTTTTTCGGTGTGCGAATATCACATAAAATTCCACCTTCGAAATAGAGCTGATAATTTTACATAGAGCCTGGTCGCAGTCTATGGAGCTGCCCAAGATGAAAATAATTCTGATTTCCTACAACAATTGGTGAATGAGGCTAAGGATAACCAGCACCCAATGCTTTTTGGAAGCGACTTCAATATCCTTAGGCACTAGGACGAGAAAAATAATGATCGTTTTGACACTCACTAGCCTTTCTTACTCAATGTTGTGATGCACAGATTGAATCTTCGGGAAGCCACTATGTCAGGGCGACAATATACAACAATCCTCTGCGCTAACATACGAGAAACTCTATCGGGTACTTATGGATACCAAATGGGAATTAAAATTCCCTCTGGTAATAGTGCGTGCCATAGAGCGTATTAAGACACTTTCGGACCATGCACCCATCATTCTTGATTCTAACACTACTAGACCTCTCATTGTTCGCCGCCCATTTAAATTTGAATTGAGATGGTTACAACATGATGGCATTGCGGATATTATAAGGATAGTATGGGAGAGGCCTACCATTGGTCACACACCGGTTCAGAGATGGAACTTCAAAATTTGTGCAACAAGAAAGTTCGTAATTGGATATGCGAAACACACCAGTGGTATGTATAAAAAGGAAACGCAACGGCTTTCCTCTATTATCAATGACCTCGATAAAACCGAGAAGACTCGGACTTTGTCTCAATAGGAGATTGATGTGAAAAATCAATCTAGTGAGAAGATTGAACGTCTTTTGTGAGAAGAGGAAATCAAGTGGTACCAAAGATCTGACGCCTAGTTCATTTTGAAGGGAGACGACTATAGACGATATATCCAAATGCTTACCAATGGGCGGCACATGAAGAAGTGTACTTTTATCCTCCAACAGGATGAGGGCAGATCGAGGGTCAAGCCGAGCTGAAGCATTATATCTCCTCATACTGCCAGTCTTTGTTTGGGGCTCCAGATGAAGGGAACTTCACTCTTGATGGAACATCTGATATCCCACAAGTCACAGTAGAAGAGTATGATATCCTCACAACACCTTTCTTCAAAGAGGATGTGCGACATGCGGTGTTTCAAAGTGGTGACTAATAGGCTCAACATGGTTGCTGACCATGTTGTATAACCTTCCAAAACGGATTTCATGCAAGGAATAAATATACTCGATGGAGTAGTTATCCTTCATAGACCGTTCACGAGATGTACCAGAAGAACATGAGTGGGGTATAACTAAAAATTGACATTGTAAAAGGCATACGATCTAGTCAAATGGTCATTTCTCCAACAGACCCTCAGAATGAAAGGCTTATCCGATAAATGGCGTTAGTTGATCAAAAAATTTGTTACTAGAGTTAGTGTGGCTGTCAAACTCACTGATGATGTACGATGTCTTTGACCACTTGAGGTACGTCATAGTTGCCGAAGCAACCATGTTCACCTCTCGGTTGATGACTTCCAGTCGACTCTTGTTCTCAATGTCAGCAAAAATCACCAGAGTAGCATTGACCTTCAGGAAATCATCTACTTTTTCTTCATCATCGTCTTTGTCAGAACCCTTTTCATTCAGTTGACCTTCATGGAACTGCTGGATAAGGAATCTGCACTCTCGAGTGGTATGCTTGGGTAAAATCAGGTTACCCTCTTTCTTCGTGTGGATGGCACACAGTAGATCCAAGACGTCCTGGCCTGACCAATCCTTCATTTTTTTGGGAACCCACTGCCCCTTCGGCTTCCCTTTGAACTTGCCTTGGGTCATCACAATTGTCGCTTCTATTTGACCAGCGGCTTCAGCTTTGCGCTTCTACTTTCGACTCGGATTCCTGCCCCTAGCACCAGGGTCTACAACCTTTCCCTTGCTACTATGGAGTCGGTCCTCTTCTTCGTCATTCGCGTACCGAGTGGCTATCTCCATCATTCGGTTCATGGACAGGGTCCCAGACCGTCCAAATTTCAGTATGAGCTCTCTGTATGTGATGCCTTCTTTAAAGGCGAAAACTGCTTGATTTTCATAAAAAAAAATCCACCACATGGTGAAGTGTGGTCCAGCGTGGGATATAATCCCTCAAGGTTTCATTCAGCTTCTGGACGCAACGCTACAATTCAATCAGTCCAGCTAGTCGCTCGCAAGTGCCCTCGAATGTTTTGAGAAACACTCGGGCTAGATCCTCCCAGCAGTAAATGCAAGCAGGGGCCAACTGGTTCAACCACGACCGAGATGATCCTTCTAGCATCGAGGGTAAGTGCTTCATGGCAACATCATCATTACCCTCACCGATCTGTACAGCCACTCAGTAATCTTCTAACCATGTATCTGGATTTGACTCGCCAGTAAACTTTCTCACTCCTGCAGCCAACCTGAAGTTGGGAGGAATCTCAACGGCTGGATAGCCCTGCTGAAACACTCGGGCATAGACACAAAAGCTCCACTTCCACTCAGGCGATCCCTGTCCAAACCCTCTCGGTTAGCCCTACCTCTGTCAACCAGGCCCTGCACAAGGACCGACCTTGCCCCAGGTTCTCAGGGGTCGACTGGATACCTCCGCTCATCATCATACGGGCGCCTGTAATCATACTGCCGGGACACGTACGAACCACCCCACGGAGGGGGCATAGGCACTTGACGGTGGTCGCGGCGGTGATGTCGACGATCAAACTGACTGTGGCCTCGATCCAGGCACTGGTCCTGGCGACAACCATGATCTTCACGCCTCAAAGGAGATCTTGGCCTGTGAGCAGACTGAACTGTGTCCGCCCTGATGGATCTGTTGTGAATCCTATTGCGCCACTGAGAAATAGTCGATTTCTGCTCCCCGGCCACTCTGAGCAGCGTCTGAATCTACTCTAACCCTCTTCCAGGCTCGGAATGAGATGGTTGGATCGAATCTACAATACGCGCGGCTGCTGCAACATTCTGGATGGGAGTGTGGTATACCTGACACTCATCTCGAGATCCAGTCGGGAACAATTGTCGCTGCCGTCGATTGGGATTTGGAGGCTGTCAGTGAGCGCGGTCGTCGAGTGACCTCCGGAGATCTTCCAGACGCGTGCGCTCAGCCAGATTAGCTACGCACGCGGCCTCCAAAGCATGGGCCTCGTCAGTCTCCCCGGTGATGGGGGTCTAGAGGAACTGCTCATTCCGACGTTGTAGCTCTTGTCTTCGCTCCGCGGTGAGGGCCTGCGGGCAGTACTCGTCGTTGATGTGCGAAGGGCCACCGCTTTCGCCCCGCCAAAGACTTGTCCGGCCCGATCATTACTTTCGCACTCATAAAGCGTATCCGAGTGGCCAGATGAAAGATCAAACAAGCCATAAAGGCTCTCGTCAGGCTCGATTGCCACGTTCTACGGAGTGGATGACTGACGAGCCTCCGCGTGCTTCACTCATTGCTGGAGCCGCGAGCGACCGGATAGCTTGTAACAGCAAACAGTGGGGAGGGAAGACGCCACCGGAGCCGACCAATACTAAGTCGACTTCTGCAGCAAAAGGACGGCGCAACCACTCGTGCGGAAGTGCGCCGCCCCGCGAATGGGGAGCGGCTCAATGTCGAGGGATGCCTCCAGGAGCCAGGCCGATTCGTCGGCGATGAAGCTAAGTGTGCCGAGATGGGTCTCGCGACCCAGAGATAGTCCGCCGTCGGAAACCATATCAATGGAGTTCGAAGAACACAACCTCGCCGGGAGTCGATTAGACGCCTGCCCCACAGTGGGCGCCAACTGTCATGAGAACGGATCTGACTGTAGGGGTAGGGGGTACGTAGGAGAGGGCAGAGTCTAGCTACGGTGAGATTGTACACTCGGATTTATGAGTTGAGGCCCCTCTCGGAGAAGGTAATAGCCCTACGTCTCGGCATTGCGGGAGCTTTTTTTCTGCAGAGTGTTGAGTTAATTATAGGGGGTGCGAACACTTGTGCACCAGGGGAAGGGTGGCTTATATAGAGTCCGCTGACCCCTCGCAGTCCTCAGTTATGCAAGGGTTCAATGAGATGGTAAAGACGAGTACGTTACTGGTAATTCCCGTACTTAATGATCTTTACAACGATGGATTGAACGCCTGCCCGTTGCCATCCCAAGGGGGGGCTCTAGGTCTTCTGTTCTCCTAATGTAACCATGTACTTCCGAGTGAATTATGGCAGTCGAGTGGAGGTAGAGTCAACCGAGTGAACCTTCTGTCGAGTGACTTGAGGACTATGGTTATTTGAGTCGGTACATTCTTTCTAACATTTTAGGCCTTGGCCTCTTGTGTAGTGTCCTTGGATAGGGCATGTAGGTCAGGCCTAGCTAAGACCCTACCCTAGGTACATGTTATCGTCACCGCCCACCCTCGTTAAGTTGCCACCTCGGCCAGCTGAGCACCCTGGCCCAGGCGGCTGCCCACAGCCTGCCCACTCGAGGCCAGATCTGGCAGGGCCGCACGCCGCAAGTCTCCATCCCTACCATGTTATGTTGCCGTCAGCCAACATCCACTGGGTATTCTATAGCATAAAAGGCCATGCTGCAAGTGCCAAAAGAGGAGTCCCTTCTGATCTTGGATGCCTGAAAACTTTTGCTCCGTTTGTAATCTATAGTGAAATCTCTAAAAGGACTTATATTGAGGAATGGAGGGAGTGATTGTCAACTTGTCTACACTTAGTTTGGGAGATTATCATCTACCTGCCTTGCGCCTTCACTCCCACCCCTCCCAGCGCCGCCGGCACCCAGCCGACGGCGTGGCCGTGCCCCTACCGCCCGACAGTGGCGTCCACCAGCTACAAGTCCCATGGAGTCCCCCCGGAGCCGCGACCTCGGGGAACGGCTGCAGTTGTCTGAGGCAGGATCTCCCCTTGGGGATCCGTCGCCGACCTACGCGGATGTGGTCCGCGTTCCACCACTAACCCCTCCGCCTTCAAGAACCGAGCTTCTCGCTGGCCCGGGGAGAGGGAGGCACGCCGAGGACTGGCATTCAAGGCCGCGCCTGTAGTCCATTGTTGTAATGGGGGCCGCTGGCTTGACTGCTTCGACAGCACGCGTGCCTGACACGGCGCGGTGCTCCTCTGCCGGAGTTTCGCAAGAATGGCAAGTGGTCCGGAACAAGCAGAGAAAGGAGCCTACACGCGGGCACGGGGAGAG
>NW_025229523.1:20160-21811 GCF_018294505.1 Triticum aestivum | reverse complement strand
TGGATGCACTTCGTGTACAAAACGGACAATCTCTTTCAAAGTATCAGGATTTCATCCGGAAACTCGTATGTTACAAAGGGTTTTCATTTTTTTAAACTTATTTGAACTCCTGACTTTTTGTGTGTTCAAAATGCACCATTCAAAGCCACATCATCATTTTTCAATCCTTTCTGACTTCATTTGTTATTTTTCATGCATTTACTAATTATTTTGAGCTATAAGACCCTAAAACTGAAAAGCATTTCAAATGAACTCCGAAAAGGTTGAAAGTTCGCATGATATCATCATTTCATCCACATAGCATGTGCAAGAAAGTTCAGAGGGTTACGGCAAAAACTGGATGCACTTCGTGTACAAAACAGACAATCTCTTGCAAAGTATCAGGATTTCATTCGGAAACTCGTCTGTTACAAAGGGATTTCATTTTTTAAACCTTATTTGAACTCCTAACTTTTTGTGTGTTCAAAATGCACCATTCAAAGCCACATCATCATTTTTCAATCCTTTCTGACTTCATTTGTTATTTTTCATGCATTTACTAATTATTTTGAGCTATAAGACCCTAAAATTGAAAAGCATTTCAAATGAACTCTGAAAAGGTTGAAAGTTGGCATGATATCATCATTTCATCCACATAGCATTTGCAAGAAAGTTGAGAGGGTTACGGCAAAAATTGGATGCACTTCGTGTACAAAACGGACAATCTCTTTCAAAGTATCAGGATTTCATCCGGAAACTCGTCTGTTACAAAGGGATTTCATTTTTTAAACCTTATTTGAACTCCTGACTTTTTGTGTGTTCAACATGCACCATTCAAAGCCACATCATCATTTTTCAATCCTTTCTGACTTCATTTGTTATTTTTCATGCATTTACTAATTATTTTGAGCTATAAGACCCTAAAATTGAAAAGCATTTCAAATGAACTCGGAAAAGGTTGAAAGTTGGCATGATATCATCATTTCATCCACATAGCATGTGCAAGAAAGTTGAGAGGGTGACGGCAAAAACTGGATGCACTTCGTGTACAAAACGGACAATCTCTTTCAAAGTATCAGGATTTCATCCGGAAACTCGTCTGTTACAAAGGGATTACATTTCTTTAAACTTATTTGAACTCCTGACTTTTTGTGTGTTCAAAATGCACCATTCAAAGCCACATCATCATTTTTCAATCCTTTCTGACTTCATTTGTTATTTTTCATGCATTTACTAATTATTTTGAGCTATAAGACCCTAAAATAGAAAAGCATTTCAAATGAACTCTGAAAAGGTTGAAAGTTGGCATGATATGATCATTTCATCCACATAGCATTTGCAAGAAAGTTGAGAGGGTTACGGCAAAAACTGGATGCACTTCGTGTACAAAACGGACAATCTCTTTCAAAGTATCAGGATTTCATCCGGAAACTCGTCTGTTACAAAGGGATTTCATTTTTTAAACCTTATTTGAACTCCTGACTTTTTGTGTGTTCAACATGCACCATTCAAAGCCACATCATCATTTTTCAATCCTTTCTGACTTCATTTGTTATTTTTCATGCATTTACTAATTATTTTGAGCTATAAGACCCTAAAATTGAAAAGCATTTCAAATGAACTCTGAAAAGGTTGAAAGTTGGCATGATATCATCATTTCATCCACATAGCA
>NW_025229523.1:17474-17910 GCF_018294505.1 Triticum aestivum | reverse complement strand
GTGTACAAAACGGACAATCTCTTTCAAAGTATCAGGATTTCATCCGGAAACTCGTCTGTTACAAAGGGATTTCATTTTTTAAACCTTATTTGAACTCCTGACTTTTTGTGTGTTCAACGTGCACCATTCAAAGCCACATCATCATTTTTCAATCCTTTCTGACTTCATTTGTTATTTTTCATGCATTTACTAATTATTTTGAGCTATAAGACCCTAAAATTGAAAAGCATTTCACATGAACTCTGAAAAGGTTGAAAGTTGGCATGATATCATCATTTCATCCACATAGCATGTGCAAGAAAGTTGAGAGGGTGACGGCAAAAACTGGATGCACTTCGTGTACAAAACGGACAATCTCTTTCAAAGTATCAGGATTTCATCCGGAAACTCGTCTGTTACAAAGGGATTTCATTTTTTAAAACTTATTTGAACTCCT
>NW_025229523.1:13841-14690 GCF_018294505.1 Triticum aestivum | reverse complement strand
TCCTTTCTGACTTCATTTGTTATTTTTCATGCATTTACTAATTATTTTGAGCTATAAGACCCTAAAATTGAAAAGCATTTCAAATGAACTCTGAAAAGGTTGAAAGTTGGCATGATATCATCATTTCATCCACATAGCAGTGTGCAAGAAAGTTGAGAGGGTTACGGCAAAAACTGGACGCACTTTGTGTACAAAACGGACAATCTCTTTCAAAGTATCAGGATTTCATCCGGAAACTCGTCTGTTACAAAGGGATTTCATTTTTTAAACCTTATTTGAACTCTTGACTTTTTGTGTGTTCAAAATGCACCATTCAAAGCCACATCATCATTTTTCAATCCTTTCTGACTTCATTTGTTATTTTTCATGCATTTACTAATTATTTCGGGCTATAAGACCCTAAAATTGAAAAGCATTTCAAATGAACTCTGAAAAGGTTGAAAGTTGGCATGATATCATCATTTCATCTACATAGCATGTGCAAGAAAGTTGAGAGGGTTACGGCAAAAACTGGATGCACTTCGTGTACAAAACGGACAATCTCTTTCAAAGTATCAGGATTTCATCCGGAAACTTGTCTGTTACAAAGGGATTTCATTTTCTAAACCTTATTTGAACTCCTGACTTTTTGTGTGTTCAAAATGCACCATTCAAAGCCACATCATCATTTTTCAATCCTTTCTCACTTCATTTGTTATTTTTCATGCATTTACTAATTATTTTGAGCTATAAGACCCTAAAATTGAAAAGCATTTCAAATGAACTCTGAAAAGGTTGAAAGTTGGCATGATATCATCATTTCATCCACATAGCATGTGCAAGAAAGTTGAGAGGGTTACGGCAAAAACT
>NW_025229523.1:10828-11624 GCF_018294505.1 Triticum aestivum | reverse complement strand
AGCCACATCATCATTTTTCAATCCTTTCTGACTTCATCTGTTATTTTTCATGCATTTACTAATTATTTCGGGCTATAAGACCCTAAAATTGAAAAGCATTTCAAATGAACTCTGAAAAGGTTGAAAGTTGGCATGATATCATCATTTCATCCACATAGCATTTGCAAGAAAGTTGAGAGGGTTACGGCAAAAACTGGATGCACTTCGTGTACAAAACGGACAATCTCTTTCAAAGTATCAGGATTTCATCCGGAAACTCGTCTGTTACAAAGGGATTTCATTTTGTAAACCTTATTAGAACTCCTGACTTTTTGTGTGTTCAACATGAACCATTCAAAGCCACATCATCATTTTTCAATCCTTTCTGACTTCATTTGTTATTTTTCATGCATTTACTAATTATTTTGAGCTATAAGACCCTAAAATAGAAAAGCATTTCAAATGAACTCTGAAAAGGTTGAAAGTTGGCATGATATCATCATTTCATCCACATAGCATTTGCAAGAAAGTTGAGAGGGTTACGGCAAAAACTGGATGCACTTCGTGTACAAAACGGACAATCTCTTTCAAAGTATCAGGATTTCATCCGGAAACTCGTCTGTTACAAAGGGATTTCATTTTTTAAACCTTATTTGAACTCCTGACTTTTTGTGTGTTCAAAATGCACCATTCAAAGCCACATCATCATTTTTCAATCCTTTCTGACTTCATTTGTTATTTTTCATGCATTTACTAATTATTTTGGGCTATAAGACCCTAAAATTGAAAAGCATTTCAAATGAACTCTGAAAAGGTT
>NW_025229523.1:6816-10818 GCF_018294505.1 Triticum aestivum | reverse complement strand
TTTTTATTTTTCATGCATTTACTAATTATTTTGAGCTATAAGACCCTAAAATTGAAAAGCATTTCAAATGAACTCTGAAAAGGTTGAAAGTTGGCATGATATCATCATTTCATCCACATAGCATGTGCAAGAAAGTTGAGAGGGTTACGGCAAAAACTGGATGCACTTCGTGTACAAAATGGACAATCTCTTTCAAAGTATGAGGATTTCATCCGGAAACTCGTCTGTTACAAAGGGATTTCATTTTTTAAAACTTATTTGAACTCCTTACTTTTTGTGTGTTCAAAATGCACCATTCAAAGCCACATCATCATTTCTCAATCCTTTCTGACTTCATTTATTATTTTTCATGCATTTACTAATTATTTTGAGCTATAAGACCCTAAAATTGAAAAGCATTTCAAATGAACTCTGAAAAGGTTGAAAGTTGGCATGATATCATCATTTCATCCACATAGCAGTGTGCAAGAAAGTTGAGAGGGTTACGGCAAAAACTGGACGCACTTTGTGTACAAAACGGACAATCTCTTTCAAAGTATCAGGATTTCATCCGGAAATTCGTCTGTTACAAAGGGATTTCATTTTTTAAACCTTATTTGAACTCCTGACTTTTTGTGTGTTCAAAATGCACCATTCAAAGCCACATCATCATTTTTCAATCCTTTCTGACTTCATTTGTTAATTTTCATGCATTTACTAATTATTTTGGGCTATAAGACCCTAAAATTGAAAAGCATTTCAAATGAACTCTGAAAAGGTTGAAAGTTGGCATGATATCATCATTTCATCCACATAGCATCTGCAAGAAAGTTGAGAGGGTTATGGCAAAAACTGGATGCACTTCGTGTACAAAACGGACAATCTGTTTCAAAGTATCAGGATTTCATCCGGAAACTTGTCTGTTACAAAGGGATTTCATTTTCTAAACCTTATTTGAACTCCTGACTTTTTGTGTGTTCAAAATGCACCATTCAAAGCCACATCATCATTTTTCAATCCTTTCTGACTTCATTTGTTATTTTTCATGCATTTACTAATTATTTTGAGCTATAAGACCCTAAAATTGAAAAGCATTTCAAATGAACTCTGAAAAGGTTGAAAGTTGGCATGATATCATCATTTCATCCACATAGCATGTGCAAGAAAGTTGAGAGGGTTACGGCAAAAACTAGATGCACTTCGTGTACAAAACGGACAATCTCTTTCAAAGTATCAGGATTTCATCCGGAAACTCGTCTGTTACAAAGGGATTTCATTTTTTAAACCTTATTTGAACTCCTGACTTTTTGTTTGTTAAAAATGCACCATTCAAAGCCACATCATCATTTTTCAATCCTTTCTGACTTCATTTGTTATTTTTCATGCATTTACTAATTATTTTGAGCTATAAGACCCTAAAATTGAGAAGCATTTCAAATGAGCTCTGAAAAGGTTGAAATTTGCATGATATCATCATTTCATCCACATAGCATGTGCAAGAAAGTTGAGAGGGTTACGGCAAAAACTGGATGCACTTCGTGTACAAAACGGACAATCTCTTTCAAAGTATCAGGATTTCATCCGGAAACTCGTCTGTTACAAAGGGATTTCATTTTTTAAACCTTATTTGAACTCCTGACTTTTTGTGTGTTCAAAATGCACCATTCAAAGCCAAATCATCATTTTTCAATCCTTTCTGACTTCATTTGTTATTTTTCATGCATTTACTAATTATTTTGAGCTATAAGACCCTAAAATTGAAAAGCATTTCAAATGAACTCTGAAAAGGTTGAAAGTTGGCATGATATCATCATTTCATCCACATAGCATGTGCAAGAAAGTTGAGAGGGTTACGGCAAAAACTGGATGCACTTCGTGTACAAAACAGACAATCTCTTTCAAAGTATCAGGATTTCATCCGGAAACTCGTCTGTTACAAAGGGATTTCATTTTCTAAACCTTATTTGAACTCCTGACTTTTTGTGTGTTCAAAATGCACCATTCAAAGCCACATCATCATTTTTCAATCCTTTCTGACTTCATTTGTTATTTTTCATGCATTTACTAATTATTTTGACCTATAAGACCCTAAAATTGAAAAGCATTTCAAATGAACTCTGAAAAGGTTGAAAGTTGGCATGATATCATCATTTCATCCACATAGCATGTGCAAGAAAGTGGAGAGGGTTACGGCAAAAACTGGATGCACTTCGTGTACAAAACGGACAATCTCTTTCAAAGGATGAGGATTTCATCCAGAAACTCGTCTGTTACAAAGGGATTTCATTTTTTAAAACTTATTTGAACTCCTGACTTTTGTGTGTTCAAAATGCACCATTCAAAGCCACATCATCATTTCTCAGTCCTTTCTGACTTCATTTGTTATTTTTCATGCATTTACTAATTATTTTGAGCTATAAGACCCTAAAATTGAAAAGCATTTCAAATGAACTCTGAAAAGGTTGAAAGTTGGCATGATATCATCATTTCATCCACATAGCAGTGTGCAAGAAAGTTGAGAGGGTTACGGCAAAAACTGGACGCACTTTGTGTACAAAACGGACAATCTCTTTCAAAGTATCAGGATTTCATCCGGAAACTCGTCTGTTACAAAGGGATTTCATTTTTTAAACCTTATTTGAACTCCTGACTTTTTGTGTGTTCAAAATGCACCATTCAAAGCCACATCATCATTTTTCAATCCTTTCTGACTTCATTTGTTATTTTTCATGCATTTACTAATTTTGGGCTATAAGACCCTAAAATTGAAAAGCATTTCAAATGAACTCTGAAAAGGTTGAAAGTTGGCATGATATCATCATTTCATCCACATAGCATGTGCAAGAAAGTTGAGAGGGTTACGGCAAAAACTGGATGCACTTCGTGTACAAAACGGACAATCTCTTTCAAAGTATCAGGATTTCATCCGGAAACTTGTCTGTTACAAAGGGATTTCATTTTCTAAACCTTATTTGAACTCCTGACTTTTTGTGTGTTCAAAATGCACCATTCAAAGCCACATCATCATTTTTCAATCCTTTCTGACTTCATTTGTTATTTTTCATGCATTTACTAATTATTTTGAGCTATAAGACCCTAAAATTGAAAAGCATTTCAAATGAACTCTGAAAAGGTTGAAAGTTGGCATGATATCATCATTTCATCCACATAGCATGTGCAAGAAAGTTGAGATGGTTACGGCAAAAACTGGATGCACTTCGTGTACAAAACAGACAATCTCTTTCAAAGTATCAGGATTTCATCCGGAAACTCGTCTGTTACAAAGGGATTTCATTTTTTAAAACTTATTTGAACTCCTTACTTTTTGTGTGTTCAAAATGCACCATTCAAAGCCACATCATCATTTCTCAATCCTTTCTGACTTCATTTGTTATTTTTCATGCATTTACTAATTATTTTGAGCTATAAGACCCTAAAACTGAAAAGCATTTCAAATGAACTCTGAAAAGGTTGAAAGTTGGCATGATATCATCATTTCATCCACACAGCAGTGTGCAAGAAAGTTGAGAGGGTTACGGCAAAAACTGGACGCACTTTGTGTACAAAACGGACAATCTCTTTCAAAGTATCAGGATTTCATCCGGAAACTCGTCTGTTACAAAGGGATTTCATTTTTTAAACCTTATTTGAACTCCTGACTTTTTGTGTGTTCAAAATGCACCATTCAAAGCCACATCATCATTTTTCAATCCTTTCTGACTTCATTTGTTAATTTTCATGCATTTACTAATTATTTTGGGCTATAAGACCCTAAAATTGAAAAGCATTTCAAATGAACTCTGAAAAGGTTGAAAGTTGGCATGATATCATCATTTCATCCACATAGCATGTGCAAGAAAGTTGAGAGGGTTACGGCAAAAACTGGATGCACTTCGTGTACAAAACGGACAATCTGTTTCAAAGTATCAGGATTTCATCCGGAAACTTGTCTGTTACAAAGGGATTTCATTTTCTAAACCTTATTTGAACTCCTGACTTTTTGTGTGTTCAAACTGCACCATT
>NW_025229523.1:6454-6806 GCF_018294505.1 Triticum aestivum | reverse complement strand
CATCATTTCATCCACATAGCATGTGCAAGAAAGTTGAGAGGGTTACGGCAAAAACTGGATGCACTTCGTGTACAAAACAGACAATCTCTTTCAAAGTATCAGGATTTCATCCGGAAACTCGTCTGTTACAAAGGGATTTCATTTTCTAAACCTTATTTGAACTCCTGACTTTTTGTGTGTTCAAACTGCACCATTCAAAGCCACATCATCATTTTTCAATCCTTTCTGACTTCATTTTTTATTTTTCATGCATTTACTAATTATTTTGAGCTATAAGACCCTAAAATTGAAAAGCATTTCAAATGAACTCTGAAAAGGTTGAAAGTTGGCATGATATCATCATTTCATCCAC
>NW_025229523.1:5829-6444 GCF_018294505.1 Triticum aestivum | reverse complement strand
CTTATTTGAACTCCTGACTTTTTGTGTGTTCAAAATGCACCATTCAAAGCCACATCATCATTTTTCAATCCTTTCTGACTTCATTTGTTATTTTTCATGCATTTACTAATTATTTTGAGCTATAAGACCCTAAAATTGAAAAGCATTTCAAATGAACTCTGAAAAGGTTGAAAGTGGGCATGATATCATCATTTCATCCACATAGCATGTGCAAGAAAGTTGAGAGGGTTACGGCAAAAACTGGATGCACTTCGTGTACAAAACAGACAATCTCTTTCAAAGTATCAGGATTTCATCCGGAAACTCGTCTGTTACAAAGGGATATCATTTTCTAAACCTTATTTGAACTCCTGACTTTTTGTGTGTTCAAACTGCACCATTCAAAGCCACATCATCATTTTTCAATCCTTTCTGACTTCATTTTTTCTTTTTCATGCATTTACTAATTATTTTGAGCTATAAGACCCTAAAATTGAAAAGCATTTCAAATGAACTCTGAAAAGGTTGAAAGTTGGCATGATATCATCATTTCATCCACATAGCATGTGCAAGAAAGTTGAGAGGGTTACGGCAAAAACTGGATGCACTTCGTGTACAAAACGGACAATCTCTTTC
>NW_025229523.1:0-1048 GCF_018294505.1 Triticum aestivum | reverse complement strand
TTCATTTTTTATTTTTCATGCATTTACTAATTATTTTGAGCTATAAGACCCTAAAATTGAAAAGCATTTCAAATGAACTCTGAAAAGGTTGAAAGTTGGCATGATATCATCATTTCATCCACATAGCATGTGCAAGAAAGTTGAGAGGGTTACGGCAAAAACTGGATGCACTTCGTGTACAAAACGGACAATCTCTTTCAAAGTATGAGGATTTCATCCGGAAACTCGTCTGTTACAAAGGGATTTCATTTTTTAAAACTTATTTGAACTCCTGACTTTTTGTGTGTTCAAAATGCACCATTCAAAGCCACATCATCATTTCTCAATCCTTTCTGACTTCATTTGTTATTTTTCATGCATTTACTAATTATTTTGAGCTATAAGACCCTAAAATTGAAAAGCATTTCAAATGAACTCTGAAAAGGTTGAAAGTTGGCATGATATCATCATTTCATCCACATAGCAGTGTGCAAGAAAGTTGAGAGGGTTACGGCAAAAACTGGACGCACTTCGTGTACAAAACGGACAATATCTTTCAAAGTATCAGGATTTCATCCGGAAACTCGTCTGCTACAAAGGGATTTCATTTTTTAAACCTTATTTGAACTCCTGACTTTTTGTGTGTTCAACATGCACCATTCAAAGCCACATCATCATTTTTCAATCCTTTCTGACTTCATTTGTTATTTTTCATGCATTTACTAATTATTTTGAGCTATAAGACACTAAAATTGAAAAGCATTTCAAATTAACTCTGAAGAGGTTGAAAGTTGGCATGATATCATCATTTCATCCACATAGCATGTGCAAGAAAGTTGAGAGGGTTACGGCAAAAAATGGATGCACTTCGTGTACAAAACGGACAATCTCTTTCAAAGTATCAGGATTTCATCCGGAAACTCGTCTGTTACAAAGGGATTTCATTTTTTAAACCTTATTTGAACTCCTGACTTTTTGTGTGTTCAAAATGCACCATTCAAAGCCACATCATCATTTTTCAATCCTTTCTAACTTCATTTGTTATTTTTCATGCATTTACTAATTATTT
>NW_025229522.1:20918-21816 GCF_018294505.1 Triticum aestivum | reverse complement strand
TCTTATAGCTCAAAAAAAAATGCATGAAAAATAACGAATGAAGCCAGAAAGGGTAGAAAATCGATGATGTGGCTTTGAATGGTGCATTTTGAAAACTAAAAAACTAGGAGTTCAAATAAGTTCAAGAAAATGAAATCCCTTTGTAACAGACGAGTTTCCGTGTGAAACCCTGATACTTTGAATGAGATTGTCCGTTTTGTACACGAAGTGCATCCAGTTTTTGTCGTAAGCCTCTCTACTTTCTTGGACATGCTATGTGGGTGAAATGAGGACACCATGCAAACTTTCAACCTTTTCAGAGTTCATTTGTAGTGCTTTTTTCAATTTGAGGGTCTTATAGCTCAAAAAAATCAGTAAATTCATGAAAAATAACAAATGAAGCCAGAAAGGGTTGAAAATCGATGATGTGGCTTTGAATGGTGCATTTTGAAAACGGCAAAACTAGGAGTTCAAATAAGTTCAAGAAAATGAAATCCCTTTGTAACAGACGAGTTTCCGTGTGAAACCCTCATATTTCGAATGAGATTGTCCGTTTTGTACACGAAGTGCATCCAGTTTTTGTCGTAAGGCTCTCTACTTTCTTGCACATGCTATGTGGGTGAAATGATGACACCGTGCCAACTTTCAACCTTTTCAGAGTTCATTTGTAGTGCTTTTCAATTTCAGGGTCTTATAGGTCAAAAAAATCAGTAAATGCATGAAAAATAACAAATGAAGTCAGAAAGGGTTGAAAATTGATGATGTGCCTTTGAATGGTGCATTTTGAACACGGAAAAACTATGGAGTTCAAATAAGTTCAAGAAAATGAAATCCCTCTGTAACAAACGAGTTTCCGTGTGAAACCCTGATACTTCGAATGTGATTGTCCGTTTTGTACACGAAGTGCATCCAGTTTTTT
>NW_025229522.1:20019-20608 GCF_018294505.1 Triticum aestivum | reverse complement strand
TTCATTTGTAGTGCTTTTCAATTTTAGGGTCTTATAGCTCAAAAAAATCAGTAAATGCATGAAAAATAACAAATGAAGCCAGAAAGGGTTGAAAATTGATGATGTGGCTTTGAATGGTGCATTTTGAAAACAGAAAAACTATGGAGTTCAAATAAGTTCAAGAAAATGAAATCCCTTTGTAACAGACGAGTTTCCGTGTGAAACCCTGATACTTCGAATGAGATTGTCCGTTTTGTACACGAAGTGCATCCAGTTTTTGTCGTAAGCCTCTCTACTTTCTTCCACATGCTATGTGGGTGAAATGATGACACCATGCCAACTTTCAACCTTTTCAGAGTTCATTTGTAGTGCTTTTCAATTTCAGGGTCTTATAGCTCAAAAAAATAAGTAAATTCATGAAAATAACAAATGAAGTCAGAAAGGGTTGAAAATCGATGATGTGGCTTTGAATGGTGCATTTTGAAAACAGAAAAACTAGGAGTTCAAATAAGTTCAAGAAAATGAAATCCTTTGTAACAGACGAGTTTCCGTGTGAAACCCTGATATTTCGAATGAGATTGTCCGTTTTGTACACGAAGTGCATCCAGTT
>NW_025229522.1:13536-14366 GCF_018294505.1 Triticum aestivum | reverse complement strand
TGCATGAAAAATAACAAATGAAGCCAGAAAGGGTTGAAAATCGATGATGTGGCTTTGAATGGTGCATTTTGAAAACAGAAAAACTATGGAGTTCAAATAAGTTCAAGAAAATGAAATCCCTTTGTAAGAGACGAGTTTCCGTGTGAAACCCTGATACTTCGAATGAGATTGTCCGTTTTGTACACGAAGTGCATCCAGTTTTTGTCGTAAGCCTCTCTACTTTCGTCCACATGCTATGTGGGTGAAATGATGATACCATGCCAACTTTCAACCTTTTCAGAGTTCATTTGTAGTGCTTTTCAATTTCAGGGTCTTATAGCTCAAAAAAATATGTAAATTCATGAAAAATAACGAATGAAGTCAGAAAGGGTTGAAAATCGATGATGTGGCTTTGAATGGTGCATTTTGAAAACAGAAAAACTAGGAGTTCAAATAAGTTCAAGAAAATGAAATCCTTTGTAACAGACGAGTTTCCATGTGAAACCCTGATATTTCGAATGAGATTGTCCGTTTTGTACACGAAGTGCATCCAGTTTTTGTCGTAAGCCTCAATACTTTCTTGCACATGCTATGTGGGTGAAATGATGACACCGTGCCAACTTTCATCCTTTTCAGAGTTCATGTGTAGTGCTTTTAAATTTCAGGGTCTTATAGCTCAAAAAAATCAGTAAAGGCATGAAAAATAACAAATGAAGTCAGAAAGGGTTGAAAATCGATGATGTGCCTTTGAATGGTGCATTTGGAACACAGAAAAACTATGGAGTTCAAATAAGTTCAAGAAAATGAAATCCCTCTGTAACAGACGAGTTTCCGTGTGAAACCCTGATACT
>NW_025229522.1:11983-12506 GCF_018294505.1 Triticum aestivum | reverse complement strand
CCTTTTCAGAGTTCATTTGTAGTGCTTTTCAATTTCAGGGTCTTATAGCTCAAAAAATCAGTAAATGGATGAAAAATAACAAATGAAGTCAGAAAGGGTTGAAAATTGATGATGTGCCTTTGAATGGTGCATTCTGAACACAGAAAAACTATGGAGTTCAAATAAGTTCAAGAAAATGAAATCCCTTTGTAATAGACGAGTTTCCGTGTGAAACCCTGATACTTCGAATGAGATTGTCCGTTTTGTACACGAAGTGCATCCAGTTTTTGTCGTAAGCCTCTCTACTTTCTTGCACATGCTATGTGGGTCAAATGATGACACCATGCCAACTTTCAACCTTTTCAGAGTTCATTTGTAGTGCTTTTTTCAATACTAGGGTCTTATAGCTCAAAAAAATCAGTAAAGGCATGAAAAATAACAAATGAAGTCAGAAAGGGTTGAAAATCGATGATGTGCCTTTGAATGGTGCATTTTGAACACAGAAAAACTATGGAGTTCAAATAAGTTCAAGAAAATGAAATCC
>NW_025229522.1:10389-10820 GCF_018294505.1 Triticum aestivum | reverse complement strand
GAAACCCTGATACTTCGAATGAGATTGTTCGTTTTGTACACGAAGTGCATCCAGTTTTTGTCGTAAGCCTCTCTACTTTCTTGCACATGCTATGTGGGTGAAATGAGGACACCATGCAAACTTTCAACCTTTTCAGAGTTCATTTGTAGTGCTTTTTTCAATTTCAGGGTCTTATAGCTCAAAAAAATCAGCAAATTCATGAAAAATAACAAATGAAGCCAGAAAGGGTTGAAAATCGATGATGTGGCTTTGAATGGTGCATTTTGAAAACAGAAAAACTAGGAGTTCAAATAAGTTCAAGAAAATGAAATACCTTTGTAACAGACGAGTTTCCGTGTGAAACCCTGATACTTCGAATGAGATTGTCCGTTTTGTACACGAAGTGCATCCAGTTTTTGTCGTAAGCCTCTCTACTTTCTTGCACATGCTAT
>NW_025229522.1:6513-7767 GCF_018294505.1 Triticum aestivum | reverse complement strand
AAGCCTCTCTACTTTCTTGCAGATGCTATGTGGGTGAAATGATGACACCATGCCAACTTTCAACCTTTTCAGAGTTCATTTGTAGTGCTTTTCAATTTAAGGGTCTTATAGCTCAAAAAATCAGTAAATGCATGAAAAATAACAAATGAAGTCAGAAAGGGTGGAAAATTGAGGATGTGGCTTTGAATGGTGCATTTTGAACACATAAAAACTATGGAGTTCAAATAAGATCAATAAAATGAAATCCCTTTGTAACAGACGTGTTTCCGTATGAAACCCTGATACTTCCAATGACATTGTCCGTTTTGTACACAAAGTGCATCCAGTTTTTGCCGTAAGCCTCTCTACTTTCTTGCACATGCTATGTGGGTGAAATGATGACACCATGCAAACTTTCAACCTTTTTAGAGTTCATTTGTAGTGCTTTTTTCAATTTCAAGGTCTTATAGCTCAAAAAAAATCAATAAATGCATGAAAAATAACGAATGAAGCCAGAAAGGGTTGAAAATCGATGATGTGGCTTTGAATGGTGCATTTTGAAAACAAAAAAACTAGGAGTTCAAATAAGTTCAAGAAAATGAAATCCCTTTGTAACAGACGAGTTTCCGTGTGAAACCCTGATACTTCGAATGAGATTGTTCGTTTTGTACACGAAGTGCATCCAGTTTTTGTCGTAAGCCTCTCTACTTTCTTGCACATGCTATGTGGGTGAAATGAGGACACCATGCAAACTTTCAACCTTTTCAGAGTTCATTTGTAGTGCTTTTTTCAATTTCAGGGTCTTATAGCTCAAAAAAATCAGCAAATTCATGAAAAATAACAAATGAAGCCAGAAAGGGTTGAAAATCGATGATGTGGCTTTGAATGGTGCATTTTGAAAACAGAAAAACTAGGAGTTCAAATAAGTTCAAGAAAATGAAATACCTTTGTAACAGACGAGTTTCCGTGTGAAACCCTGATACTTCGAATGAGATTGTCCGTTTTGTACACGAAGTGCATCCAGTTTTTGTCGTAAGCCTCTCTACTTTCTTGCACATGCTATGTGGGTGAAATGATGACACCATGCCAACTTTCAACCTTTTCGGAGTTCATGTGTAGTGCTTTTCAATTTCAGGGTCTTATAGCTCAAAAAAATCAGTAAATGCATGAAAAATAACAAATGAAGTCAGAAAGGGTTGAAAATTGATAATGTGCCTTTGAATGGTGCATTTTGAACACAGAAAAACTATGGAGTTCAAATAAGTTCAAGAAATT
>NW_025229522.1:3123-3960 GCF_018294505.1 Triticum aestivum | reverse complement strand
ATGTGGCTTTGAATGGTGCATTTTTAAAACATAAAAACTAGGAGTTCAAATAAGTTCAAGAAAATGAAATCCCTTTGTAACAAACAAGTTTCCGTGTGAAACCCTGATACTTCGCATGTGATTGTCCGTTTTGTACACGAAGTGCATCCAATTTTTTTCGTAAGCCTCTCTACTTTCTTGCACATGCTATGTGGGTGAAATGATGACACCATGCAAACTTTCAACCTTTTCAGCCTTCATTTGTAGTGCTTTTTTCAATTTCAGGGTCTTATAGCTCAAAAAAAATAAATAAATGCATGAAAAATAACGAATGAAGCCAGAAAGGGTAGAAAATCGATGATGTGGCTTTGAATGGTGCATTTTGAAAACAAAAAAACTAGGAGTTCAAATAAGTTCAAGAAAATGAAATCCCTTTGTAACAGACGAGTTTCCGTGTGAAACCCTGATACTTCGAATGAGATTGTCCGTTTTGTACACGAAGTGCATCCAGTTTTTGTCGTAAGCCTCTCTACTTTCTTGCACATGCTATGTGGGTGAAATGAGGACACCATGCAAACTTTCAACCTTTTCAGAGTTCATTTGTAGTGCTTTTTTCAATTTCAGGGTCTTATAGCTCAAAAAAATCAGTAAATTCATGAAAAATAACAAATGAAGCCAGAAAGGGTTGAAAATCGATGATGTGGCTTTGAATGGTGCATTTTCAAAACAGAATAACTAGGAGTTCAAATAAGTTCAAGAAAATGAAATCCCTTTGTAACAGACGAGTTTCCGTGTGAAACCCTGATACTTCGAATGAGATTGTCCGTCTTGTATACAAAGTGCATCCAGTTTTTGCCG
>NW_025229522.1:0-3046 GCF_018294505.1 Triticum aestivum | reverse complement strand
TGCCAACTTTCAACCTTTTCGGAGTTCATGTGTAGTGCTTTTCAATTTCAGGGTCTTATAGCTCAAAAAAATCAGTAAATGCATGAAAAATAACAAATGAAGTCAGAAAGGGTTGAAAATTGATAATGTGCCTTTGAATGGTGCATTTTGAACACAGAAAAACTATGGAGTTCAAATAAGTTCAAGAAATTGAAATCCCTTTGTAACAGACGAGTTTCCGTGTGAAACCCTGATACTTCGAATGAGATTGTCCGTTTTGTACACGAAGTGCATCCCGTTTTTGTCGTAAGCCTCTCTACTTTCTTGCAGATGCTATGTGGGTGAAACGATGACACCATGCCAACTTTCAACCTTTTCAGAGTTCATTTGTAGTGCTTTTCAATTTCAGGGTCTTATAGCTCAAAAAAATCAGTAAATGCATGAAAAATAACAAATGAAGTCAGAAAGGGTTGAAAATTGATGATCTAGCTTTGAATGGTGCATTTTGAACGCAGAAAAACTATGGAGTTCAAATAAGTTCAAGAAAATGAAATCCCTTTGTAACAGACGAGTTTCCGTATGAAACCATGATATTTCGAATGAGATTGTCCGTTTTGTACACGAAGTGCATCCAGTTTTTGTCGTAAGCCTCTATACTTTCTTGCACATGCTATGTGGGTGAAATGATGACACCGTGCCAACTTTCATCCTTTTCAGAGTTCATGTGTAGTGCTTTTAAATTTCAGGGTCTTATAGCTCAAAAAAATCAGTAAAGGCATGAAAAATAACAAATGAAGTCAGAAAGGGTTGAAAATCGATGATGTGCCTTTGAATGGTGCATTTTGAACACAGAAAAACTATGGAGTTCAAATAAGTTCAAGAAAATGAAATCCCTCTGTAACAGACGAGTTTCCGTGTGAAACCCTGATACTTCGAATGAGATTGTTCGTTTTGTACACGAAGTGCATCCAGTTTTTGTCGTAAGCCTCTCTACTTTCTTGCACATGCTATGTGGGTGAAATGAGGACACCATGCAAACTTTCAACCTTTTCAGAGTTCATTTGTAGTGCTTTTTTCGATTTCAGGGTCTTATAGCTCAAAAAAAGTCAGTAAATTCATGAAAAATAACAAATGAAGCCAGAAAGGGTTGAAAATCGATGATGTGGCTTTGAATGGTGCATTTTGAAAACAGAAAAACTAGGAGTTCAAATAAGTTCAAGAAAATGAAATACCTTTGTAACAGACGAGTTTCCGTGTGAAACCCTGATACTTCGAATGAGATTGTCCGTTTTGTACACGAAGTGCATCCAGTTTTAGTCGTAAGCCTCTCTACTTTCTTGCACATGCTATGTGGGTGAAATGATGACACCATGCCAACTTTCAACCTTTTCAGAGTTCATTTGTAGTGCTTTTTTCAATTTCAGGGTCTTATAGCTCAAAAAAATCAGTAAATGCATGAAAAATAACAAATGAAGTCGGAAAGGGTTGAAAATCGATTATGTGGCTTTGAATGGTGCATTTTGAAAACAGAAAAACTAGGAGTTCAAATAAGTTCAAGAAAATGAAATCCCTTTGTAACAGACGAGTTTCCGTGTGAAACCCTGATACTTCGAATGAGATTGTCCGTTTTGTACACGAAGTGCATCCAGTTTTTGTCGTAAGCCTCTCTACTTTCTTGCACATGCTATGTGGGTAAAACGATGACACCATGCAAACTTTCAACATTTTCAGAGTTCATTTGTAGTGCTTTTTTCAATTTCAGGGTCTTATAGCTCAAAAAAATTCAGTAAATGCATGAAAAATAACAAATGAAGTCAGAAAGGGTTGAAAATTGATGCTGGCTTTGAATGGTGCATTTTGAACGCAGAAAAACTATGGAGTTCAAATAAGTTCAAGAAAATGAAATCCCTTTTGTAACACACGAGTTTCCGTATGAAACCCTGATACTTCAAATGAGATTGTCCGTTTTGTACACGAACTGCATCCAGTTTTTGCCTTAAGCCTCTCTACTTTCTTGCACATGCTATGTGGGTGAAATGATGACACCATGCAAACTTTCAACCTTTTCAGAGTTCATTTGTAGTGCTTCTCAATTTCAGGGTCTAATAGCTCAAAAAAATCAGTAAATGCATGAAAAATAACAAATGAAGTCAGAAAGGGTTGAAAATTGATGATGTGGCTTTGAATGGTGCATTTTGAACACAGAAAAACTATGGAGTTCAAAGAAGATCAATAAAATGAAATCCCTTTGTAACAGACGAGTTTCCGTGTGAAACCCTGATACTTCGAATGAGATTGTCCGTTTTGTACAGGAACTTTATCCAGTTTTTGCCTTAAGCCTCTCTTCTTTCTTGCACATGCTATGTGGGTGAAATGATGACACCATGCCAACTTTCAACCTTTTCAGAGTTCATTTTTAGTGCTTTTTTCAATTTTAGGGTCTTATAGCTCAAAAAAATCAGTAAATGCATGAAAAATAACAAATGAAGTCGGAAAGGGTTGAAAATCGTTTATGTGGCTTTGAATGGTGCATTTTGAAAACAGCAAAACTAGGAGTTCAAATAAGTTCAAGAAAATGAAATCCCTTTGTAACAGACGAGTTTCCGTGTGAAACCCTGATACTTCGAATGAGATTGTCCGTTTTGTACACGAAGTGCATCCAGTTTTTGCTGTAAGCCTCTCTACTTTCTTGCAGATGCTATGTGGGTGAAATGATGACACCATGCCAACTTTCAACCTTTTCAGAGTTCATTTGTAGTGCTTTTCAATTTCAGGGTCTTATAGCTCAAAAAAATCAGTAAATGCATGAAAAATAACAAATGAAGTCAGAAAGGGTTGAAAATTGATGATGTGGCTTTCAATGGTGCATTTTGAACACAGAAAAACTATGGAGTTCAAATAAGTTCAAGAAAATGAAATCCCTTTGTAACAGACGAGCTTCCGTATGAAACCCTGATACTTCGAATGAGATTGTCCGTTTTGTACACGAACTGCACCCAGTTTTTGCCTTAAGCCTCTCTAATTTCTTGCACATGCTATGTGGGTGAAATGATGAAACCATGCAAAC
>NW_025229521.1:0-21830 GCF_018294505.1 Triticum aestivum | reverse complement strand
AGGGTCCGCACGCTTAAGGTTACGATGACAGTTATATTATGAGTTTATGCATTTTGATGTACCGAAGGTTGTTCGGAGTCCCGGATGTGATCACGGACATGACGAGGAGTCTCGAAATGGTCGAGACGTAAAGATTGATATATTGGAAGCCTATATTTGGATATCGGAAGTGTTCCGGGTGAAATCGGGATTTTACCGGAATACCGGGAGGGTTACCGGAACCCCCCGGGAGCTATTTGGGCCATAGTGGGCCTTAGTGGAAAAGAGAAGGGGCTGCCCTAGATGGGCTGCGCGCCCCCCCCCTTCCCCTAGTCCTATTAGGACTAGGAGAGGTGGCCGGCCCCCTCCTCCTCTTTTCCCCTCCGAGGAATCCTAGTTGGACTAGGATTGGAGGGGGAATCCTACTCCCAGAGGGAGTAGGACTCTCCTGCGCCTCCCCCCCTTGGCCGGCCAGCCTCCCCTCCTCTCCTCCTTGATATACGGAGGCAGGGGCACCTCTAAAAACACAAGTTGACACAAGTTGATCCACGTGATCTATTCCTTAGCCGTGTGCGGTGCCCCCTACCACCATATTCCTCGATAATACTGTAGCGGAGTTTAGGCGAAGCCCTGCTGCTGTAGTTCATCAAGATCATCACCACGCCGTCGTGCTGACGAAACTCTTCCTCGACACTTTGCTGGATCGGAGTCCGGGGATCGTCATCGAGCTGAACGTGTGCTCGAACTCGGAGGTGCCGTAGTTTCAGTGCTTGATCGGTTGGATCGAGAAGACGTACGACTACTTCCTCTACGTCGTGTCATCGCTTCCGCAGTCGGTCTGCATTGGGTACGTAGACAATACTCTCCCCTCGTTGCTATGCATCACATGATCCTGTGTGTGCGTAGGAAATTTTTTGAAATTACTACGAAACCCAACACCTTGATCACTCGCTGGAGGAGCAGGCGAAGGAGGAGGTGGAGTGCCCTGACTCGGCGGAGGAGGAGGAGGCGGAGGCGTCCAGTTTAGAAGGTTGATGAGCTCCTTACACCATAGGCATGGAGTCTTCAGAGCAGAACCCAGCCTAGTCTCCCCTTCACCGATAGGGTGGTCAAGCACGAGCTCCACAAATCCCTCCGTTATTGCTTCCACCACAACCCTAGCATATCCTTCTGGAATTGGACGGCAGTGAAAAGTTGTGTTGGGTTCAGTCGGTCGATCAGAGGAGACAGCCGCCTTGACTTTGTAGTTCTGCCATTGCGTCATAAGGTGACAGTATTGAGACTCCGTGGTAGCATCCACGGGGTAGCTAGCAGGAGCCGTGAAGGCAGGCTCTTGCTGAAGCGGCTCGGTGGAAGCCACGGTCCTTATTCGCTGAGATGGCGGTGTGATGACCCACAAGTTTAGGGGATTTATCGTAGTCCTTTCGATAAGTAAGAGTGTCGAACCCAACGAGCAGCAGAAGGAAATGATAAGAGGCTTTCAGTAAGGTTTTCTCTACAAGCACTGAAATTGTAGGTGACAGATAGTTTTGTGATAAGATAAATTGTCAAGAGCAACAAGTAATGAAATTAAATAAGGTGCAGCAAGGTGGCCCAATCCTTTTTGTAGCAAAGGACAAGCCTGGACAATTTCTTATAATGAGAAAAGCACTCCCGAGGACACATGGGAATTATCGTCAAGCTAGTTTCATCACACTCATATGATTCGTGTTCCGTACTTTGATAATTTGATATGTGGCTGGACCGGTGCTTGGGTACTGTCCTTACTTGGACAAGCATTCCACTCATGATTAACCTCTACTGCAAGCATCCGCAACTACAACAAAAGTATTAAGGTAAACCTAACCACAACATTAAACATATGGATCCAAATCATCCCCTTACGAAGCAACTCATCAACTAGGGTTTAAGCTTCTGTCACTCTAGCAACCCATCATCTACTTATTACTTCCCAATGCCTTCCTCTAGGCCCAAATAATGGTGAAGTGTCATGTAGTCGACGTTCACATAACACCACTAGAGGAAAGACAGCATACATCTTATCAAAATATCGAACGAATACCAAATTCACATGACTACTAATAGCAAGACGTCACCCATGTCCTCAGGAACAAACGTAACTACTCACAAAGCATATTCATGTTCATAATCAGAGGTGTAATAATACGCATTAAGGATCTGAACATATGATCTTCCACCAAGTAATCCAATAAGTATCAACTACAAGGAGCAATCAACACTACTAGCAACCCACAGTTACCAATTTGTGGTTTTGGATACAAGATTGGATACAAGAGATGAACTAGGGTTTGAGAGGAGATGGTGCTGGTGAAGATGTTGATGGAGATTGATGCCCTCCCGATGAGATGATCGTTGGTGATGACGACGGTGATGATTTCCCCCTCCTGGAGGGAAGTATCCCCGGCAGAACAGCTCTGCCGAAGCTCTAGATTGGTTCCGCCAAGGTTCCGCCTCGTGGCAGAGGAATTTCATCTCATAAGCTTGCCCACGATTTTTTTCCAGGACAAAACCCTTCATATAGCAGAAGAGGGACACCGGGAGGCCACCAGGGGGCCCAGGAGACAGGGGGCGCGCCCAGTAGGGTTGGGCGCGCCCCCACCCTCCTGGACAGGGTGTGGGCCCCCTGAGGTGTTTCTTCCGCTCAATAATTCTTATTAAATCCAAAAATAAGTTTCACGGAGTTTCAGGTCTTTTGGAGTAGTGCAGAATAGGTCTCCAATATTTGCTCCTTTTCCAGCCAGAATTCCAGCTGCCAGCATTCCCCCCTCTTCATGGTAAACCTTATAAAATAAGAGATAATAGCCATAAGTATTGATATATAATGTGTAATAACAGCCCATAATGCAATAAATATTGATATAAAAGCATGATGCAAAATGGACGTATGACGGGATAGCTTCGGGGTTAGCTTCGGCAGGTCGCTTGCTTCGAACTGCTTCTCGTTCCTCTAGCTTTCGTACCCTTGCGTGCAGCTCCTGCAGTTCGCTCTGCTCCACTTTCCTCCTCCTTTCTTTGGTTTTTTAACCGTCTGCGTCCGGAAACCCAACCTTCGATGGAACGGAGCCTGGCATGCCTCGTGTCCATCCAGGGTGCTCAGGATTCTCGAGGGCCAATGTGAGCTCGTCCATCTCTCTATCTGGAACGAACTTCCCTTCCTGCGCTACGATGATATAGTCCCGAAGCTTCGTGACGGGTATTTGCAGTTGCTCTCTCGTCCAGAAGCACTTTCCTGTTACAGGGTCCAAGGTTCCACCAACCCCGAAGAACCAAGTCCTTGGATGGTCTCACCAGTTCAATGTCTCTGGTTTGACCCCTTTATCAAGCAGGTCGTTCTCAGCCTTGGCTCACAACGGCTGGGCTTTGAGGTAGCCACCTGACCACATGCGATGATATGCACCTTCTTTGCAGCATTTTTCTTGTTTATCGCTGACATCTTCTTACTCCTCTCCGATGTATTTTTGGCCACAAATGCGTCCCATTGATCTCTGAGCTTCTCATACTGGCCGATGAATTCTGGTGTCTTCTTTTTGTCGACAAACTTTGCTTTCAGATCATTTTTCCACCTCCTGCATAGGTCTGCCATCTTCTTGAGAGCACATGACTTGATCAATGGCTCTATAACTGGATTCTCCGGACCCCCCTATTCTGATAGGGTGAAATTTACCTTCAGAGCATTCCAAAGATCCTCTTTTTGTGCATCTTCGACAAAAAAACTTGAAGCTCTTCCTTCTTAGGCTGATACCATAGCTCGATGCTGATCAGGATCATGTCCCTAACAAGAACCCCGCACTGAGCAGTAAATGTGTCCTTGGTCCGGAGGGGTTCAATCGGTAGGCCATCGGGCGGGATTGCTGTGATCGTGAACCTTTCATCCGAGCGCAACTTTTTCGTCGGGCCTCGTCTCTTTACCTAAGTTGTGCTTGATCCGGAGGGCTAGAAAAAAGAAGAAAGACGAGAGTTAATATGTGTATATACCAAAACAATGAATGCATCAAATAGCTAGTCAGCACAGGCTTAATTAATATATATACCTGGTCGGACTCTGTTCGGTCACCAGAGCCATCATCACAGTCTACTTCTTGCACCGGCATTCGGTCACCGGAGCCATCATAATCATGTCCTTCCTCCTCCGTTGTTCGATAACAGTAGCCTGCTTCACCCTCTCCTTCCAAACCGTCGGTTTCGTTGAGATACGACATGACATCACCTCCGTTTGCAATTATGTCCACCAACACCTGTTCTGCTTCCTTGTCTCGACCATGCTGCATAGTTTTTGTAAATATTACAACATGGCAATTATTATACAAACATGAAAGATATATATATTAGTGGCAAATGTAGACCTAGCTAGCTAATAACAACAAGGAATTATATAATTAGTGGCCTCGACTCTTCTCTAGGGTTTGGGGTGGCTTCGGCAGCGCTTCTAGGGTCTAGTATCAAAGGATTCAACAAAACCATGTCTTCATCATTAGGGGAAAGTAATAGGCGCATGATGGTACGAAGTTCTCCAAAGTTATTCTGGAATGGAATCCCAGATAGGATAATTTGCTTTTTGGTACAAAGTACAGCAAGAGCCTTCTGTATATCGCTATTTGGAAGGCCTTTGCTAAAATTTGTACCAAAAGGCGGATTATCCTATCCGGGACTCCGTTCCAGAATAACTTTGGGGAACTTCGTACAATCATGCCCGGTTACTTCCGGCTAATTATGAAGCCATGTATTTCTTCAATACTTTGACACTAGGCAACCTCTCGACCCTTCGGCGATCCTCAACCCCTCGATGACCCTCAACCCTCGAACCCTCGGCCCCTCGACGACCCTCGACCTTCGAACCCTCGAAAACCTAGAACCCTTGAACCCTTGACCCTCGAACCCTCGACCCTCGATGACCCTCGACCCACAAACCCTCGACAACCCTCGAACCCACGACCCTTGACCCTCGAACCCTCGACCCTAGAACCCTCAACACTCGAACCCTCAACACCTCGACCCCCTCCCCCTCCTCATGTTGAAGTTATCAGGGAGGGGGTATATCGACCCCCCCCCCCCTCATGTAGAAGTTATCGGGGAGGTGGTATATCGACAACGACATGCCCGATAAAAAATAAGAAGGGGAGGAAGAAGAAAAAAAAGAGGAGAAGAAGAAAGGAATAGAGGAGAAGATGGAAGAAAAAAAGAAAAAAAAGGAGAAGAAGAAAGGAATAGAGGTGAAGTTTTTTTTTGAAATTACTCTATTTTCTTCTTCTTCTCTTCTATTCCTTTCTTCTTCTCCATTTGTTTTTCTCTTCTTATTTATTTCTCCTCTTCTTCCTCTCCTCCTTTTCTCCTTTCTTCTTCTCCTTCTTCCTCTTCTTATTTTCCTTTTTCCACTCCTTATTTTTCTTCTTCTTCCTCTTTTCTTCCTTTTCCTTATTTTACTTTTTCCTCTACACTAACCTATGCACTAACCTAAAAGAGACATCTACTAATTAACAACCTAAATAAAAAAATTAATATAGATATGAAAAAAACATCATATGAAAAAAAACATCATATGCACAAAAAAACATCATATGAACCCCCACCCCCTCATGTCGAAGTTATCGGGGAGGGGGTATATCGACCCCCACCCCCCCTCATGTCGAAGTTATCGGGGAGGGGGTATATCGACCCCCCTCGTGTCGAAGTTACCGGGGAGGGGTTATCTCGACAACAACATACCCCCCCCTCTCTCTCTTTTTTATTTTGTTTCCTCTTCTTATTTATTTCTCCTCTTAAATGTAACTTTTGCATATATAAAACTTTTTCTTCCTCTTTCTTCTTCCTTCTCTTCCTTCTTCCTTCTTCCTAAATATATAAAACTTTTATAAAAATGAAACTAACCTAAAAGGCACTAAATCAGAGAACATACATAAATGAAACTTTTCTAAAAATCTAACTTTGCATATATGAATACATATACACAGAGAACATATACATATATACATTTTTATAATAATGCAAAAAACAAATCATCATATATATGAACAAAAAATCTGGAAAAAAATCAGGACATATAATCATATATACACACATACATATAATCACACACATATATATAATCTAAAAACATGATATAGATGCAAAAAATGAGAGGAAGGCCGGCCGGACCGAAAGCACCAGCGTGTGGTCGGGGCGACGTCGACGGGGTCAGGCGCGCCCGGCGATGGCGACAGGGACAGTGGCGGCGCGCGCGGCGACGGCGACGGTGTCAGGGCAGGGGCGGCGCGCGCGGCGATGACGATGGTGACGGTGTCGGGGCAGGGGCGAGCTTCGGCAACGAGGAGGAGGCCAGCGGCGGGCTCAGGGGCACGCACGACGATGGTGTCGGAGCAGTGCTCGGGGAGGCGACGGCGCAGTCCGGCAGCCTGGCGGCGTCGATGTGGCCGCGACGCCTTCGGGGGGCAAATGGTTGATGCAACTGAAAAATTTACAAGTCCTGCTTATATACACAGAGTATTGGTCCTGGTTTATGGCATCAACAGAGTCTAATGACCCCCTTTAGTCCCGGTTGGTACCACCGACCGGGACCAAAGGTATCTTTTCAGCAGTCCAAAGGGCGGGAAGCAGAGGCCTTTGGTCCCGGTTGGTGGAACCAACCGGGACTAATGGGTGGGCATTGGTCCCGGTTGGTACCACGAACCGGTACCAATGCACCCCTTTAGTCCCAGTTGGTGCCACCAACTAGTACAAAAGGTCATGTGCTGCCCGCGTCGCGGCCAAAAGTTTAGTCCCACCTCGCTAGTTGAGAGGGGCTCGGAGTGGTTTATAAATGTAACATCCCAAATTTTCAATTTGGAATGTTATACATTAGATCATCATGCATATCATATTTTCTTGCATTTGTTGATCCTAGAAATTTCACGCAACTCAAGGACCCTCGGAGAGAGTTGGAGATTTCGAAATTTTCGTATTTGAGTTCTCTCAAAACTATGAAAAGAGGATCATTGGATTTATTTATTTTATCTTCAAATATTTTTCCAATATCAAAAATAAGAGAGGGAATAATATGACTTTCCCAAAATTTAGGAAAAATGAAGATTTAATAAATAAATCAAATTTTGGATTTTTCTCGGAGTTTATTGCCTTAGGGAAAAATGCTTGTTTTCAAAAATTGCATTTTAGGCCCCGAGTAAAAGTTCATTTTGTTCGACTCACTTTTAGGAGTCGGGGAAAATTTACTTTATTAATTTTGGAGTTCGTTTAGATTTTTTTTTTGTATTTTTTTTTCTGCGCGCGAAACCGATTTAAAAAAAAAGAGAGCCGCAGCGCTTTGGGCCAAAGGCCCAAGACGCCAAGCCAGCCGGCCGACCAGGAGGTCAAGGCCATCGCTAGCGCCGCAGTGCCAGGGAGCCAGGGAGCCGCCCCGGTTTCCTTTTCTTTTACAAATCCTAGTAGGATTTGGACCCGTTTCGTTATTCCGTTTTTTGTTCCTAGGATTCCTGATCCTAGTCTAATTCTTGTCCCCTACTACAAGAAAAACCCTCCCCTCCCCAATATAAATACCCAAGCACCCCCCCTCCAACACATCAAACCAACACCTCTCCTCTGCTCTCCTCCGCAGCAGCAGCAGCGCAGCACCACCACCGCGCCGCCGCCCCTCACCAGCACCGCCGCCCTACGCCAACGCCGCCGCTTGCCACCGCCGCCGCCAAGTGCCGCCGGCGCCACCCAACGCCGCCGCCGCCGGAGCCCCTCGCCTCTTCGAGGTACTAGCCCCGCGCCGCGTCACCTTTTCTTTTCCTTGGTTCGGTTTTTCATAAATCGTTCCGGTTTCCGTTCTGGTTTTTCTAGATCGGTTTTTCTCGCCGGTTTTTCTTTCTGGTTTTGTTTAGCAAGCGTTAGCCGGACCGTTCGTCCTAACGAATGTGATCACCGGTTTGCCTCAGTTAATGAACGTCCGTTCGTCAACCATTCGTCGTTTTCTTTCTCATCGGATTTATTCCGCTATTTTTCTGATAGCGATTTCAGATCCGATTTTCTTTCTAGTCTATCTTCCCGCTCGTTTATCGGAATCAGGTGATTCAAGCACCTGGAGTTTCATCTCGAAACCGCCGTTCCGACTAATCAACTTAAACAATGTTTTGCTACTGTAAAATTTGACTTAGTTTCAACTTGCTAGAACCGAGTTGTTTTCTTTCGTCGTTTGACTTTCGTTGCTTTATTTGATTCGATTCTTTTGCCACCAGGGTTCTTAAGTTGAACTTTCTGGTTAGATCTTTTATTAGAGATTTACCTGTGCATTAGATGAGTACTTATTATATGCTTGTTGTTTGTCTGCGATAGATCACCCGGAGTGCGCCGCTTGTTATTTCGAGTCTCTAGGTTTCGCGGATCGTCAGCAAGGCAAGTAACACTTGATCATACCTTTTTCTACTACCCAGTTTTGTGCATTAGATCAATCCTCAAACATTGCATGATTAGGATCTAATTAAATTGTGGGACGGGAAGTAGATGAGGTAGTACCTATTACCTGTATTACTTATGAAACCTTTGGGAGTTACTTCTACGTTTGCTTATTATGCCATGCTATGCTAATAGACGTGGATTGGGTGAGTGAATATCCATGACAGATGTGAGATTGTTATTAATGGTTTATCTAAGGTGGCAACTTAAATACACATCTGGGTGGATTGAGGCACCTGGAGTTACCAGGACTTGCCTGTTTTTTTTGGAAATCCCGGGGGTACCGTGTGATTTTCCTATGGACCGCCACCCAGGCTCAAAGGGATCATAAGATAATCCATACTAGTAACTTATGTGTGCAGCCACAAGCCATTATGGGCTCTGGCATAGTTGACTAAGTCGTGCGAACTCTTATAGTGGTGGACTAGCAGATGTAGGGGATGTAGGTGTACCGGTCCAACCATCGTAAGGTGCTCGCGCTTCTGAAAGACTATGTCTCGGTCATCCGTTTCTTAAACACCATGTAGTGCGAGAAACCAAACAGAGGCGATCGAGTCTTGTGGGGAAAAGTGCGCAAACCTCTGCAGAGTGTACAAACTAATCATGATTAGCCGTGTCCCCGGTTATGGACGTCTTGAGTATCTAGTACTTGGATTATCCTGTTGAATCTCAACATGTTACTTCTAATTAATATTGTTGGGTTTTAAATGAGTACTTTTAATTGGGATTGAGGATGCTGTCAACCATTCTCAATGTTTAACAACCACCATGATAGTTAAATAAATTTATTCCTTTGTGGTAGGGAAAAACTGGCTTTATGCAAAAAATGTAACCATAGAGCTTTTCCACCAGCCAAATATGCATGTAGTATAGCCAATACTCATTACCTCTCTCTATGTGTTACATTGCCAGCATATTCCATGTGCTGACCCGTTTTTGGGCTGCAACTTTTCATGTTGCAGACTTTTCAGACGACGAATAAGGTGCTTTTAGGTCGTGGTTCTATACTCAGTGATGCCGTTGGAGTTGATGGACTCACTTATCTTCCAAGTCTTCCGCTGTTATCGTTATTAGATGGCCTTAAGCCCTGATTACTTTAATAAGTCCTCTTTTGGACAAACGATGTAATAATTGTGTGATTGCTACTCTGCTATAAATCCTTCGAAGTACTATGTGGTGTCAGCATTACTGATCCAGGGATGACATCGGAGCACAGAGACTTGATCCATTCGGGTCGGGTCGCTACCAGAGATGGTATCAGAGCACACGCTGACTGTAGGACACGACCACTAAGTTAAAGCCATAGATCACTATTCTCTTCTCATTTTCTAACTCCTCATCTTTTCTACTCTTTAGGATGACGGAAGCAAAGATCAAGTACTCTCAACCAGATGAAGGTACACCGTTTGGATTTCACTTGAAGGAAGTCGCCAGGTACCTGAACATTGGACTACCAAGCTTCACTGGGACTTTCAATGCCACTCTGCCTGAAGAGGAGCGCTGGAAGATTCAAGCCCATATTCCGGGAAGGACATTCGCCCCAATCACCAAGCCCATAGATAGTGTTTTCAGTGCACCAACCTGGAGTCTGGGAAAGAGCATGGCAGCTCATATCACCATGGGACGCATTGGAGAAGTTTATCAAGAAGACCTCAAGGACACTATCTACCAGAATTGCAGACGCCGGAATGAACAATGGGAGATAGTCAGCACCAAGAAGGACAGATCCATTGTAGCTTTCATCCAGGAATTAAACCAGCACATTCGACGCCAGGAGAACCAGATGTGCAATGATATGATAGAGTTGAAGAATGCAAAGGGAAGGATCATCGAACTTGAAGGAGAGATGAAGACTCTACGCAAGGACTACATGGACGAGATCGTAGCTGTCGTAAGGCACAATAACGATCTTAAGTATGAGATTGAAGAACTCAAGAAGAAATTGGAGCTCAAGAATGAAGACAAGTACGTCGACTGTCCGAGAAACTACATCATCATCGACGACACCGATTCGGACCCAAGCGAGCCCGACTTTGAAGATGAAGCTGGAGCAGACATCATGGAGTCTTCCACTGGTTCAAATTAATAGATGACCCCCACATATTAGTAGTATTCCCCTCCATGTAAACATTATAGTACACGCACCTTTGCGATAGTTAGACCGTTGTATGCCCTTTGATTGAATGAATGAAGTGATTTTGTGTGCAATTGTCTCATGAGCATTCGGGTAGTGTTTTCTCCCTAGACCCCACTCTTTTCTTAATTTCTCATCTTTTCTAAACCCTTCAGATGCCTCCGAGACGCGACCCCGAGTATGTTTTCCCGCCAGAGATCACCCAGTTAATTCAGCAGCAGAACACTTTGATTCAGACATTGGTACAGAACCAAGGCAACAACAACAACAACCCACCACCACCACCTGGGGATCACTTGACTCGTTTCCTTAGGCTGCATCCACCGGTGTATTCTAGTAGCACCGAGCCGATTGTAGAAGATGATTGGCTCCGCAAGATAGAAAGGGAGTTGACCACTGCAGGATGCACAGATGGTGAGAAGGTGAAGTTTGCTGCACATCAGCTTGACGGACCCGCAGCAGCATGGTGGGAGAATTTCACAGCCACTTACCCTGTAGACACTGTCATATGGGATCAATTTCAGCAAGCTTTCTGCACTGCCCATGTTTCAGTAGGAGCTATGTCCATGAAGAAGCGTGAGTTTCGCAACTTACGCCAAGGAGGAAGGACTGTTGGCCAGTATGTGGATGATTTTAGCAAGTTAGCACGTTATGCCCCAGATGACGTTGCTACAGACACAGCTAAGCAGGAGAAGTTTTTGGAAGGACTAAATGATGAGTTAAGCCTGCAGTTGATGGTAGCAAGATTCAATAACTACCAGGAGTTGGTAGACCGCGCCCTCATGATTGAAGGAAAGCAGCAGCAGATTGAGAATCGCAAGAGGAAGTACGGGCAAGGGAAGTTTAACTCTGGAGCCCAGCAGAAGCCCCGTTATACCCCTAAACAGGGAGTGCAGTTTCAGCATACCCATGGAGGAAGTAGTTCGCACAACCATAATGGCCACAAGAATTGTAATGGGAATGGAGGAAGCAACGGCCAGAACCGGACCCCACCAACAACCCCAGCCAAGAAAGACTTGAGCCATGTCACCTGTTACAAGTGTTCCAAGACCGGACATTATGCAAGTGAGTGTCCCGAAGGCCAATGTGGAAATGGAAGCTCTGGAAAGAAGCCAAACCCTTTCAACAGGGACAGGTGAACCACATTGATGTGGAGGAGGTTGAAGATCAGCCCGATGCAGTAATCGATAAGTTTTTGGTTAAGTCATTTACTGCACTTGTTCTTTTCGATACTGGTGCATCGCATTCATACATATCAAGGGGATTTGTAGAGAAGTATAGTCTGTCTACTCAGATTCTTAAAACCCCTTTGCTAGTAAGCTCACCAGGAGCGGAGTATATGGCCAGAGAAGGATGTTTTCAAGTGCCATTGAGTATAGGAAGGCATGTGTTTCCGACGGATTTGATCGTTCTGGAATCCCAAGGATTGGATGTGATTCTAGGTATGGATTGGCTGTCGATGTATGGAGGAAACATCGATTGTGCAAGTAAGACGATTTTGCTCACAACGCCAGAAGGAAGAAGGATTAAGTATGTATCACGGCATGAGCCGAGGAGAGCTCATGTAAATTGCCTATCAGGAGTTGTGCAGGAAGAGGTGCCAGTAGTGAAGTATTATCCTGATGTATTTCCTGACGAATTGCCAGGAATGCCACCGGATAGAGACATTGAGTTTTTGATTGAGCTGTTGCCAGGAACAGGCCCGATATCGAAGCGACCATACAGGATGCCCGCACAGGATTTGGCGGAAATCAAGAAGCAGATTAAGGAGCTGTTGGATAAAGGTTATATACGCCCAAGTTCTTCGCCTTGGGGATCACCCGTACTGTTAGTGGAGAAGAAGATGGATCGTTAAGGATGGTTGTTGATTATCGTGGATGGAATGCAGTAACAATCAAGAACAAGTACCCACTACCAATGATAAATGATCTGTTTGATCGTTTGCAAGGAGCTAAAGTGTTTTCCAAGATCGATTTGCGATCAGGGTACCATCAGTTGAAGATTCGAGAGCAGGACATACCTAAGACAGCGTTCACCACAAGATATGGACTGTATGAGTACACCGTTATGTCATTTGGACTGACTAACGCACCGGCCTATTTCATGAACCTGATGAACAAAGTGTTTATGGAGTTTTTGGATAAGTTCGTCGTGGTGTTCATTGATGATATTTTGGTTTTCTCAAAGAATGAAGATGAACATAAGGAACATTTGCGATTGGTTTTGGAGAAGCTAAGGGAACATCAGTTATATGCCAAGTTCAGCAAATGTGAGTTTTGGCTAAAGGAAGTTGGATTTCTTGGACACGTTATATCCGGAGAAGGTATAGAAGTTGACCCCACAAAGGTTGAGACCGTAACCAATTGGGAAGCACCAACGACAGTTGGATAGATCCGGAGTTTTCTTGGACTCGCAGGATACTACCGGAGATTCATTGAGAATTTCTCAAGGATTGCAAAGCCTATGACGGAGTTGTTGAAGAAGGATACCAAGTTCATATGGACTGAGGACTGTGAGGCAAGTTTTCAGGAGTTGAAGAAAAGATTGGTTACCTCACCAGTGCTAATTTTGCCAGATCAGACCAAGGATTATGAGGTGTATTGCAACGCTTCACGTCGAGGACTTGGAGCAGTGCTTATACAGGAAGGAAGAGTTGTGTCGTATGCTTCACGACAACTGAAACCCTATGAATTAAATTATGCCACACATGATTTGGAGTTAGCAGCCGTAGTGCATGCATTGAAGACATGGAGACATTTTCTCATTGGAAATCATTGTGAGGTATACACGGATCACAAGAGTTTGAAGTACATTTTCACGCAGAAAGAGTTAAACCTTAGACAGAGAAGATGGTTGGAACTGATCAAGGACTATGATATGAGATTGCATTATCATCCCGGAAAGGCTAATGTAGTAGCTGACGCATTAAGCCGCAAGAGCCATGTCAATATGCTGATGACGGGAGAGATACCAAAGGAGTTAGCAGAAGATCTTTGTGAGCTATGTTTGGAAATAGTTCCGAGAGGCTACGTAGCAGCATTGGAAATTCAGTCTACCTTGATGGATAAAATCAGAGAATCTCAGAAAAATGACAAAGAGATTGCGGATATAAAGTAGAAAATGAGCGAAGGAAAAGCAAAGGGATTTCGTGAGGATGAGCACGATACCCTATGGTTTGAGGACCGTATTTACGTGCCAAATGACTCGGAGATCAGGAAGTTGATTATGCAAGAGGCACATGATTCACTCTATTCGATTCACCCAGGAAATACCAAGATGTATTTGGATTTGAAGGAAATGTTCTGGTGGACCGGAATGAAGAAGGATATCGCAGAGTATGTAGCAGTTTGCGATGTATGTTAGAGAGTGAAGGCAGAACATCAGAAGCCAGCAGGATTGTTGCAGCCATTGCCGATACCCGAATGGAAGTGGGATAAACTAGGCATGGATTTCATCACGGGTTTGCCAAAGACTCGTTCAGGCTATGATTCGATTTGGGTTATAGTCGACCGCTTGACGAAGGTAGCGCATTTCATTCCAGTTAAGACTACCTATAGCAGTGCTAAGTTGGCAAAGATATACATGACCAGAATTGTGTGTTTGCACGGAGTTCCGAGGAGTGTCGTATCAGATAGAGGAACCCAATTTACCTCAAAGTTTTGGAATCAGTTGCATGAAACGTTAGGAACCAGGCTGGGATTCAGTACAGCTTTTCACCCACAGACAGATGGACAGACTGAGAGAGTCAATCAGATTTTGGAGGATATGTTGAGAGCTTGTGCCCTAGATTATGGATCTAGTTGGGACGATAACTTGCCGTATGCAGAGTTTTCTTATAACAACAGTTACCAAACCAGCTTGAAGATGGCACCTTTCGAAGCTTTATACGGAAGGAGGTGCAGGACACCGTTGTCATGGGACGAAGTTGGAGACCGTCAGTGGTTTGGACCAGATTTGATTAAGGAGTCTGAACAGAAAGTTAAGTTGATTCACGATAGGCTCAAGGTAGCCCAGTCCAGACAGAAAAGCTATGCGGATTCAAAACGCAAAGTGATAGAATATGAAGTTGGAGACAGAGTTTATCTTAGAGTATCCCCACTTCGAGGAGTTAAGTGTTTTGGAGTTAAAGGAAAGTTAGCACCACGTTTCGTTGGACCATATATGATTTTGCAGCGCATGGGAGAAGTTGCTTATAAGTTGGAATTACCAGAAGGACTGTCAGGAGTTCATGACGTATTCCATGTTTCCCAGCTGAAGAGATGTCACGCCGAGATGGCGGAAGTACCGCTAAGAGATACAGTGCCACTTGAAGCAATTCAGTTGAAGGATGATTTAACATGTGAGGAGAAACCAGTCAGGATTCTCGAATATGCCAGCAGAGTTACTCGCAGCAAGGTTACCAAGTTTTGCAAGGTTCAGTGGAGCCACCACACTGAGGATGAAGCCACCTGGGAGAGAGAAGAAGACTTGCTCAAGGACCACCCTCACCTATTTTCTAGCCAACCCGAATCTCGAGGGCGAGATTCATCTTAAGGGGGGTAGGTTTGTAACATCCCAAATTTTCAATTTGGAATGTTATACATTAGATCATCATGCATATCATATTTTCTTGCATTTGTTGATCCTAGAAATTTCACGCAACTCAAGGACCCTCGGAGAGAGTTGGAGATTTCGAAATTTTCGTATTTAAGTTCTCTCAAAACTATGAAAAGAGGATCATTGGATTTATTTATTTTATCTTAAAATATTTTTCCAATATCAAAAATAAGAGAGGGAATAATATGACTTTCCCAAAATTTAGGAAAAATGAAGATTTAATAAATAAATCAAATTTTGGATTTTTCTCGGAGTTTATTGCCTTAGGGAAAAATGCATGTTTTCAAAAATTGCATTTTAGGCCCCGAGTAAAAGTTCATTTTGTTCGACTCACTTTTAGGAGTCGGGGAAAATTTACTTTATTAATTTTGGTGTTCGTTTAGATTTTTTTCTGTATTTTTTTTTCTGCGCACGAAACCGATTTAGAAAAAAAAAGAGCCGCAGCGCCTTGGGCCAAAGGCCCAAGCCGCCAAGCCAGCCGGCCGACCAGGAGGTCAAGGCCATCGCTAGCGCCGCCGCACCAGGGAGCCAGGGAGCCGCCCCGGTTTCCTTTTCTTTTACAAATCCTAGTAGGATTTGGACCCATTTCATTATTCCGTTTTTTGTTCCTAGGATTCCTAATCCTAGTCTAATTCTTGTCCCCTACTCCAAGCAAAATCCTCCCCTCCCCAATATAAATACCCAAGCACCACCCCCCCTCCAACACATCAAACCAAAACCTCTCCTCTCCTCTCCTCCTCCGCAGCAGCAGCGCAGCACCACCACCGCGCCGCCAACCCTCACCAGCACCGCCGCCCTACGCCAACGCCGCCGCTTGCCACCGCCGCCGCCAAGTGCCGCCGCCGCCGCCGGAGCCCCTCGCCTCTTCGAGGTACTAGCCCCGCGCCGCGTCACCTTTTCTTTTGCTCGGTTCGGTTTTTCATAAATCGTTCCGGTTTCCGTTCCGGTTTTTCTAGATCGGTTTTTCTCGCCGGTTTTTCTTTCCGGTTTTGTTTAGCAAGCGTTCGCCGGACCGTTCGTCCTAACGAACGTGATCACCGGTTTGCCTCGGTTAATGAACGTCCATTCGTTCAACCGTTCGTCGTTTTCTTTCTCATCGGATTTATTCCGCTATTTTTCTGATAGCGAGTTCAGATCCGATTTTCTTTCTAGTCTATCTTCTCGCTCGTTTATCGGAATCAGGTGATTCAAGCACCTGGAGTTTCATCTCGAAACCGCCGTTACGACTAATCAACTTAAACAAAGTTTTGCTACTGTAAAATTTGACTTAGTTTCAACTTGCTAGAACCGAGTTGTTTTCTTTCGTCGTTTGACATTCGTTGCTTTATTTGATTCGATTCTTTTGCCACCAGGGTTCTTAAGTTGAACTTTCTGGTTAGATCTTTTATTCGAGATTTACCTGTGCATTAGATGAGTACTTATTGTATGCTTGTTGTTTGTCTACGATAGATCACCCGGAGTGCGCCGCTTGTTACTTCGAGTCTCTAGGTTTCGCGGATCGTCAGCAAGGGAAGTAACACTTGATCATACCTTTTTCTACTACCCAGTTTTGTGCATTAGATCAATCCTCAAACATTGCATGATTAGGATCTAATTAAATTGTGGGATGGGAAGTAGATGAGGTAGTACCTATTACCTGTATTACTTATGAAACCTTTGGGAGTTACTTCTATGTTTGCTTATTATGCCATGCCATGCTAGTAGACGTGGATTGGGTGAGTGAATATCCATGACAGATGTGAGATTGTTATTAATGGTTTATCTAAGGTGGCAACTTAAATACACATCTGGGTGGATTGAGGCACCTGGAGTTACCAGGAGTTGCCTGTTTTTTTTGGAAATCCCGGGGGTACCGTGTGATTTTCCTATGGACCACCACCCAGGCTCAAAGGGATCATAAGATAATTCATACTAGTAACGTACGTGTGCAGCCACAAGCCATTATGGGCTCTGGCATAGTTGACTAAGTCGTGCGAACTCTTATAGTGGTGGACTAGCAGATGTAGGGGATGTAGGTGTACCGGTCCACCCATCGTAAGGTGCTAGCACTTCTGAAAGACTATGTCTCGGTCATCCGTTTCTTAAACACCATGTAGTGCGAGAAACCAAACGGAGGCGATCGAGTCTTGTGGGGAAAAGTGCGCAAACCTCTGCAGAGTGTACAAACTAATCATGATTAGCCGTGTCCCCGGTTATCGACGTCTTGAGTATCTAGTACTTGGATTATCCTGTTGAATCTCAACATGTTACTTCTAATTAATATTGTTGGGTTTTAAATGAGTACTTTTAATTGGGATTGAGGATGCTGTCAACCATTCTCAATGTTTAACAACCACCATGATAGTTAAATAAATTTATTCCTTTGTGGTAGGGAAAAACTGGCTTTATGCAAAAACTGTAACCATAGAACTTTTCCACCAGCCAAATATGCATGTAGTATAGCCAATACTCATTACCTCTCTCTATGTGTTACATTGCCAGCATATTCCATGTGCTGACCCGTTTTCGGGCTGCAACTTTTCATGTTGCAGACTTTTCAGACGACGAATAAGGTGCTTTTAGGTCGTGGTTCTATACTCAGTGATGCCGTTGGAGTTGATGGACTCACTTATCTTCCAAGTCTTCCGCTGTTATTGTTATTAGATGGCCTTAAGCCATGATTACTGTAATAAGTCCTCTTCTGGACAAACGATGTAATAAGTGTGTGATTGCTACTCTGCTATAAATCCTTCGAAGTACTGATCCAGGGATGACATCGGACCACAGAGACTTGATCCATTCGGGTCGGGTCGCTACAATAAACCCCACTGCCGCTGCCCTCTCGAGCACCTCTCCAACACAGACTTACGGGCCTAATCTTTGTCACGTAGTGCCTGTGGGCCTACTAGGCCTACTGCGGGCCTGAATCCTAGCCCATGGTTGGCTTTCTAGTCGTATTCAGGGCGTGGTGGCCCAGTAGGTGGCACTTTTTTTTAATTTTTTTTGTTTTCTTTTTTGCTTTATTTATTTTATTTTCTTTATACTAACAACAAAATACTTACTATTTTTTCATGTAATTCTTTTTGCTTTTAGGTAATAAAAATTATAACCTTTCTGTTAGTGCCATTTGTTTTCCAATTTGAATAGTTTAAATTTGATTTTTTTTAATTTGTGTGAACCACTAGTTTTTGAATAACTTTACTATAAAAATAGATTATTGAGTGATTCTTTTTCCTGCTATTTAATATTACTGTGTTTTATCATTATATTCAAAAACATATTTTGTTATTTTAGTTTCTAACCATTCTCACGATAATTCTTTTTGCTATTAAAGTTTCTAACAAAAAATTTCTTTATGAAAAATCTTTTTTCATTTAATGTTTTGAAAATTCTTTGTTTTTACTTATTTATTAAAGTTTATTTTGTTTCTACTTATTTATTTTCTTTTATTATTTATTTTTTTATTTATTCTATGAAAACTCTTTCTTTTTTGCTTTTTTATTTTATTTTGTTTCTACTTACTTTTGCTATTTTTATTTATTTTATTAAAGTTTGTTTATTTTACTTTCTTAAAGTTTGTTTATCTTACTTTCTTAAAGTTTATTTTGTTTCTACTTATTTATTTTCTTTTGTTTTCTGCTTTTTTATTTGTTTTATGAAACTTCCTTTTGTTTTTAATGTTTTACACACAAAATCTCTCTCCCCTGGCCGGTTCATTGGTCCCGGTTCGTGCCTCGAACCGGTACTAAAGACCAACCTTTGGACCCGGTTCAGGGAACCAACCGGGGACAATGGTGGTGGGCAAGGAGCTAGGCCCATTGGTCCCGGTTCGTCCCACCAACCGGGACCAAAGGGGTCAGACGAATCAGGACCAATGCCCCCACGAGGACCGGCAGGCCCCCTGGCCTCACAAACCGGGACCAATGGGCCCATGGGTCCTGGTTCGTGACTGACCCGGGACTAATGGGCTTACCTGGCCCGAACGAATGCCCTGTTTACTACTAGTGTAGATCAATCAATGGATCAAGGGGCCGTGCCCCGACGCGAGACAACGGCTATGAAGCCCGGCGTGACGACCATTACTATACTCGGGATCATAACCGAACTCAGATATCAGCCGATCTTCGCCGCGATATTGCACGATATAGAGGGGCCGCACAGCCTTTTTGCTTCACCGATGAGGTCATGCAAAACTAATTTCCGGAAGGGTTTAAACCCGTAAACATCGAATAGTACGATGGAACAACGGATCCGGCCGTCTGGATTGAGGATTTTCTTCTCCAAATTCACATGGCTCGAGGAGATGACCTTCATGCCATCAAATATTCCTCTAAGCTGAAGGGACCAGCACGGAACTGGCTAAACTGCCTCCCAGAAAACTCCATTGGAACCTTGGAAGATTTAGAAGATGCTTTTCGGGCCAATTTTCAGGGCACTTATGTCCGGCCACCGGATGCTGACGAATTGAGTCACATAATCCAGAAACCAGGTGAATCAGCTCACCAACTTTGGAATCGATTCTTAACTAAAAAGAAACGGATCGTGGACTATCCAGACGCTGAAGCCTTAGCGGCCTTCAAGCACAGCATCCAAGACGAATGGCTCGCCCGACACCTCGAGCAGGAAAAACCGAAGACCATGGCAGCCTTAACTACACTTATGACCCGCTTCTATGCGGGCGAGGATAGCTAGTTAGCTCATAGAGAAATAGCTCGGGCGACCCCAACACTTCTGAGGTGAGGGATGGTAATGGTAAACCTCTCCAAAATAAAAATAAACGTCGGAACAACAATGACGATGCAGACGATACGGCAGTCAATGCCGGATTCAGTGGACCTAAGTCCGGTCAGCGGAAGCAACCTTTAAAAAGCAACAAAGACGGGCCATATAGCTTGGAAAAAATCATTGAGAGGCCCTCACTACTAGGGAAAACCATAGTAGTAGCGCTTGTTTTGTAGCTAGCAGTAGCGCTTGTACAATTGCTATCACTAAGGCGCTACACCTAACTGTTAGCAGTAGCGCTGGAATGCTAGCGCTACTCCTATACCAAGTTAGCAGTAGCGCTTTATCTGGTAAGGTGCTATAGATAATAGAAAGTAGCAGTAGCGTTTGATCCGGAAAGCGTTGTTGCTAACTTTTCGTGTATTTTTTAAAATACAACTTATGTATGTTGTGGTTTTATATACAGTATTTTCATTATATGATTTTATGACTGTCGGTGTCAAAACCGGCGGATCTCGGGTAGGGGGTCCCAAACTGTGTGTCTAGGCAGATGGTAACAGGAGACAAGGGACACGATGTTTTTACCCAATTTCTGGCCCTCTCGATGGAGGTAAAACCCTACTCCTGCTTGATTAATATTGATGATATGGGTAGTACAAGAGTATATCTACCACGAGATCAGAGAGGCTAAACCCTAGAAGCTAGCCTATGGTATGATTGTTCTTCGTCCTACGGACTAAAACCCTCCGGTTTATATAGACACCGAAAAGGACTAGGGTTACACAGAGTCGGTTACAATGGGAGGAGATCTACATATCTGTATCGCCAAGCTTGCCTTCCACACCAAGGAAAGTCCCATCCGGACACGGGACAAAGTCTTCGCACTTATATCTTCTTAGTCCAGGAGTCCGGCCAAAGGTTATAGTCCGGTCATCCGGACACCCCCTAATCCAGGACTCCCTCAGTAGCCCCTGAACCCGGCTTCAATGACGACGAGTCCGGCGCGCAGATTGTCTTCAGCATTGCAAGCGGGTTCCTCCGAATATTTCGTAGAAGATTTTGAACACAAGGATAGTGTCCAGCTCTGCAAAACAAGTTCCACATACCACAGTAGAGAGAATAATATTTGCACAAATCTAATCTGCTGACGTATTCCGCAGCGTGACATCACGCCATGGCCAAGCCTTTATTCGAACCATTTTACTTTCCCACCTCAGCGCGTTCAGGGAGGCGGTTTCGTTGGCACGTCTTGTCAAAGCAGAGATCATGTCCCCTTATTCCGGGATTCTCACCAATACGGGCGTGGGTAACCCAATCGTGCCGGTTGGTATGTCTCCTCAATCGAAGGCGAGTCCCAAACGGTCACGGGGAGGGCTCTTGGTATTCAACCTCTTTATAAAGAGACCAAGGCTCGACTCCTTTCTTTCAATCTCAATCAAATCCACCTCTCACCTTGAGTTCCAACACCCAAAGCTCCAGATTCAGGCGCTTCGGACCTCCGATGATGTCCGGCTCCGAGCTTCAAGGCTGGTGGATGCCCTCCTCCGTTACGGAAGAAGACGTGCTAAAGCTAAGAGATGCCAGGTATCTAATCGGCGAAATCTCGCATAGGCTTCCTGCTCAAGGGCAGGTTATTCCCACTCCCAAGCCTGGTGAGAGCGTGGTGTTCGTGTCTCACTCCCTTCAGGGGCTAGGCTTCCCGACGGACCCCTTCGTGAGGGGGCTCATATTTTATTACGGGCTGGAATTTCACGACTTAGCTCCGGAGTCCATCCTCCATATCTCATCGTTCATTGTCGTGTGCGAGGCCTTCCTCCATATGACTCCTCACTTCGGATTGTGGCTTAAGACTTTCAAAGTAGAGCCGAAGATGATCGAGGGGCAGCACGCAGAGTGCGGAGGTGCTGTTATAAGCAAGAATGCCGACGCTCCATGGCCCGAAGGCTCTTTTCAAGAGGAGTTCAGCTTATGG